>NC_047057.1:300000-515799 GCF_000738735.6 Corvus cornix cornix
CACCTCCTTCTTGCTGTGCAGCCCCTTCCCGTTCTTGATGGCCCTGGAAAAGAGAGGGAGCGCTGGGAATCAGCTCCTGCGGCAGCGGGAAGGGCCGGAGTCAGCCCAGTCACGGAGTGAGGGCTTTCCATGGATAACAGGGAGGCGAGAGGAGCCTGGATGGGGGAATGGTGCACAGGAGGGCACGGAACGGATGGAAAACCAGCAGGATGCTCCCAGTGGAGCTGGTCCTGGACCCAGATCTGATGCCAGACCTGGACTTGGTGCCGGATCCAGGCCCGATGCTGGACCCAGATCCTGATCCCTGTCATGGTGCAGGGTGCAGGGCTGGGATGTTCCCTCGGGATGAGGCCACTGAGCTCCGTGCCCCCACAGGAGCGTCCCCTCCTGCCCCAGGGTCTGCCATGGGGGGTTGGGAAAGGCCGGAGCGTGCCCATATTCCGGCGGAGCCCAACGGTCTGGGATGCGACTCCAGGCTCTCTGAAGAGCTGGGAATGTTCAAGGGATCCCCCAAACTGCTCCGGGCCCCGCTCCACTGGGAGATCTGGGTCCTGCCCCACAACCTCATCCCAAATCTCCCATTCCCGCTGCTCCTGGCACCGTCCCCGTGAGCTGCCGGGGCTCCTCTGCCGGGTGCCAGCACCATCATGGATTTGGGATGTGCCACAGCTCCCAGCACGGATGAGCCACCCCCACCACCGGCCTCGCTCCGGGATCGGGCAGGAACATCCAGCTCCTCCATCTGGGGACATCCAGGCTGAACCCCAAACCCTGGAGCGCAGCTCCGGCTCCAGGTGCCACATCCCAGCCCTGCATCCTGGTATCCAGGTGCCACATCCCAGCCCTGTATCCTGGTATCCCGGTGTCACGTCCCAGCCCTGTATCCCACTCCAGGTGCCACATGCCAGCCCTGTATCCCGGTATCCCGGTGCCCCCTCTGCAGCTCTGAGCTGCTGACTTCCTGCCAGGCTTCCCAAAAGGCACATTCCAGGCGTTGGGAAGGAGCCTCTGAGCAATCTGCCGGCCGCCCACCGCCCGGGCACGGCTGGGCGGGAATGGGAGCAGCTCTCTCCGGATCGATCCGCCTTTTCCCGCAGGAGCCCAGGCCTGCCCGGGAAGGCGCCGCAGCCCCCTCCAAGCTGCTGCTCCCGGCGCTCGGCACCGTGCCGGGATCTGCTGCCAAGGAGGAGCTGAGATCCCACCATTCCCGCCGGGCTCAGCCGTGATGGAGCCGCCTCCGAGGGAGCGGGGCCGGGGAGGGAAGGGAAGGGAAGGGAAGGAAAGGAAAAGGTGTCCATCGCCATTCCAGGAGCCACCGGGAGATGGGATGAGGGACAGGGACACGGGGACACCTGGGGGGCTGCCACAGGTGGGAGCGGTGATCCCTGCGGGAATGGGGGCACTGGGATACGGGATCCCCATGGGATCCTCTCCGTGGGGAGCCAGGCAGTGCACAGCTGGATCTGGTGTGCCAGGATCACGGACAGCTGGAATGTGCACAGCTGGATCCACGTACCTGGGACACAGCTGGGGACAGACGGATGCCCAGGGGACGTGGCTGGGATGGGACAGAGGGACACAGGGAGCTCTGTGTGGGATGGGGACGTGGAGCTGGGAATCACCTCGAGCCACAGGGATGGGGCAGGGGGACAGGGACAGGACAGGGGGACAGGGACGGACGGATGGACAGGGACAGGACGGGGGGGAGCCAGCACAGCCCCACCCGTCCCTGAGGCCCCCCAGAGCCCCCAGCCCCGGCGCTCACCGGGCCTCGGCCGCCAGCAGCTCATCGTAGTGCGCCGAGCGCTGGTCATCGTCCTGCCGGTAGCGCAGCACCGTGGCCAGGCCTTTTGCTGACCAGCGCCTCCGCGATGTTGCTGCGGGAACAGGGCGGGATCGGTGTGGGAATTGGGGCAGGGACACCTCCATCCCACCCCATCCCACCCACCCCATCCACCCCATCCCATCCCACCCCATCCCACCCCATCCCACCCCATCCCACCCCACCCATCCCATCCCATCCCATCCCACCCCATCCCACCCCATCCCATCCCATCCCATCCCATCCCATCCCGTCCCATCCCACCCCAAGGGAAGGCTCGGAGTGACACATCCCAGGTCTCTGGGCACAGTGGGGGACCCGAAGCCTCCCAGCAGTGCCCCAAAAACCCCACCCCAAAAATTCCCCCAAACTCCCCCCACCCCAAACCCAGCAGGCTCAGCATCCCCAGGCCACAGGAACGCCCTCTGGGATTTCCCAATTCCATCACTTTTATCCAGGAGCTGGGTTGAGCATTGGTTTGGGAGCAGGGGGCACCATCCCCAGACCACGGGAATCTCCTTGATTCCACCATCCCACTTTTTTTCCGGGAAAGCAGCTCTGGGGGGGGCTTGGACAGGGAGGACCCCACCCCCCCCCCTCCCAAACCCCATTCCCTCGGGAAGCGCTTGGAGCAGCGTCTCCCAGTGAACGGGGATTTCTGGGATCAGCAGGGGGGCCGGTGCAAGGCAGGGATGAATCCCTCACATTCCACTGCTTTAAACAGATCCATGAATTCTCCTTCGCCAGCGCATCCCTAATTCTCCTCCAGTCACCGCCCCCCCGCTAATTCCCTCTGTATCCCCAAAACAAGCGGATCTATCCAGAGGATGGAGGGACTGATCCCTTCCCGAATCCCGGGTGTGCCCCTTCCTGAGGAGGGGGATGGGCAAATCCATCACCAGGAGCTGAAATTAGGTCTCGGAGCAGGGGGAGGAATCCAAAAATTGGGGATTGGTGAGAGAGGGAATAGCTGCATCTGGAGCAGCTGTGGCAGTGCTGGGAATGCCGAGCACTGGGAATGGGAGCCCCAGAATGGGCACCTGGGAATGGGAACCCCAGAATGAGCACCTCTGGGAATGGGAACGCCAGGAATGGGTACCTCCGGCTGCTTGGGAAGCAGCGGGAGCTGGGGGAGGCCAGGGAAGGGCCAGGCTGGCTCCCACTGGTCCCTGATATCCCCCATCCCAAACCCATCCCACTCCCCATCCCAGACATTCCACTTCCCATCCCACTGAAATCCTGGAACGGGGTGTGGAAAAGCGTCCCCCTTGTCCCCTCCCTGGGCCATCAGAGAGCCCGGATGCTTTGGAGCATTCCCAGCATTCCCAGACATGAAATCCTGCTGCTTCCCAGTGCCAGAACTGGAAATTCCGGGAAAAGCCCAAATTCTATAGGGGTTCAGAGGTTTTAAGACTCAGAACTCCCACTGGGACTGATCCTGGCACACAGGGAAGAGCTGTGGGAGCACTGCAGGAAGGAGGGCAGGGAACAGGGAGACAGGGAAACGGCTCGGAGAAGGAATTCCAGCCCATGGATTCCAGATCCTGCTCCAGCCCCACTCCCTGCTCCTCATCCCAGCTGGGGAGTGGGAGGCACCCCCCATTCCCACTTCCAAAGCAAGCTCTGGAATGGAGCCGGAGCTGCGGCCTGGAGGGAAGGATCCCCCAGTAAATCCCAGATTAAAGACTGGGAATAGGGTGGGGAAAATCTCCTCAGGCTGGAAAATTCCAATTCGGGGACTTCAAGCCAAAAATGTCCATTTTTAAGCTCCTCCCGCAGCTCCTTTCCCCAGGGAAGTTTCGGAGGGGTTTCATCCCACCAGAACCAGTGCCCAGCACAGACTGGGATCGGGATTGGGATCAGGATCAGGGTCAGGGGTGCCAAACTCATCCCAGCTCCCAAACTCCAAATCATCCCGAACTGCAGCATCCGGCCCCACTGCCCCCAGCGAAGGGACCCCCCGCTCCCACCGGGAATTGAGCCTGGAATTACAGCTCAGGGAGCTCCTGAAATGTGGGGTTTGGGATTTCCAGGAGCTTTTTTTTTCCGAGGATAATGCAGGATGCTGTGGGATGCTATGGAATGCAGCAGCATTCCTGGGGCAGGGATCAGGCCCGAAACACGGAGGAGATGGAAGGGAGAGATGGGATAGAGGAATCCCGGGTCCAGGCCATGACAGGAGCAGGGATAGACAGGGATGCATGCAGGGATCCAGAGGGGATGCATGCAGGGATCCAGGCAGGGAAACAGGCAGGATGCAGGCAGGGATAGGGGCTGGGAGATGAGCAGGGATCCGGGCAGGAATATGGGCAGGGATCCGGGCAGGGATCCAGGCTGGGATATGAGCAGGGATCCAGCGGGAGAAGCCGGGTTTGTGCTCCAGCCCCCCCAGTTCCCAGTGCCCGGAGCTGGGATCGGAGCTGGGATCGGGGCTGCAGCTCCTGCCCTGGCTCCCGCCCCGGTGCCGCCGTGCCCGGAATTCCAAGCAGGCTCAGCCCAGCCCAGATGCCGGACGGACACTCCAGGAGGACAAGCCAGGCTTTATTCCCTGCTCCATCCCAGCCTGGCAAAGGCCCCGGGACACAGACCCCGCTCTGTTCCACCCCCGGCATCCCGGGATGCAGCACCGGGAATGGCACCGGCACCGCTGGGAACATTCCGGGAACGCGGGGCAGCTCTCCCAGGCCTGGGATTAGGAGCAGGAAAACCCTGCTCTCCCAGATCTTCAGGAAAGGGAAGGGAAGGGAAGTGCAGCTCTCCCGGCCCCTGGCTCAGGGAAGGGAAAGGCAGCGCTGCAGCGCTTTGGGCGCTTTCCAAAATAGCTGCTACCGGGAAAAAATCTGGGAAAGCAACCAAGGGCCTATGACAAATCCTCCCTACGCAGCTCCGGAGCCGCTGCCAGCCCGAGGCTCGGCCTATCCACAGGGATGAGCCCAGGGCTTGGCCTATCCAGGGATGTGCCTGAGACTCGGCCTATCCAGGGAAGTGCCCAGGGCTCGGCCTATCCAGGGATGAGCCCAGGGCTCAGCCTATCCAGGGATGTGCCTGAGGGAGCGGCACCCGTGCCCCAAGGGGGACAAGCCCCAGTTCTGGCTGCGGGGCAGCTGCCCTGGAACTCTCCCCATTCCCAAACCTTCTCATGGAGAAGGGAGTCAGGGAGGGGGTCCCTCGGGAAGGACAGACATCCCGGGATACACAGTGGGGGTGACTCCTCCAAAGCCGCCCCCGAGGCAGTCGGACTGGGGAGCCTCATCCCAATAGCTCCCAAAACTGCTGGAGCGGGGAGGGGGCAGGTGTGGGGGGTCCCAGGCAGCGGCATCCCAACGCATCCCACAGAATCCCAGTGCTGGGATGCCGGGAATGGGGGCTGATCCCAGGCCAAGGCCCCCGCCAGGTGGGAATGCCAGGTGGGAATTCCAGGCAGGAACCCCCAATCCCTCGGGATGACTCACATTCCGCCAATGGACACGGTGGCACAGGTGCGCTCCGAGAAGGCCGGGACGGTTTCGGTGGCGCTGCTGGCGGGGCGGATGTAATCCACGGAAACATTCACCTGGAACAGGGACAGGCTCAGAGCCGGCATCGCCCGGCCCCCAGCACCAAATCCCCGGGATCGGCCAGCCAGGCCCTCATCCTCTCCATGCCCAAATCCCCTGGAATCAGCCATCCAGCCCCTCATCCCATCCTCCCTGTGCCCACATTCCCACTGCCATCTCCAGCCCCTCCACTTCCCCGTGCCCAGGGAACAGAGCCGATTCCCAGCAATTCCGGCACCACCGGAGCTTCCTGGCACGTTAAACCAGGAGCCTCCCAGGCAGGACAAGATCCAGCCGGGATCACGGCACCTGCCGGGTGTTCCCAGAGCTCCGTGGGGATCCCGAGGTGCTGCCGGCCTCGGCGCCTCCCGGGTTATGGATGTGGCATTCCCGCAGGGCAGGTGGACGGGAGCAGCACTTCCCGCTCCGCCAGGGCCGTCACCCGGAATCAGCGTCCCCGGGCGGGATGGGAAGGGCTGTGGCAGGGCAGGGAGCAGCCCGGGCTGTCCTGGAATCCCGCGGGGTCCCCGCGGCACCGACAGCGCCGGGAGAGACTGGGACAAAGCTGCCACTGCTCCAGGATCCCAGACAGGGACAGGGAACAGCAGGGACTGGGAACACCTCGGGGGCAGATCCTGCAGGATGCGTCACCTCCCACTGCACCAGGGCTGGGACGAGCTGGGATGTGCAGGGATCAGGGAATTCTGGGATGGGCTGGGTGGGAAGGGAGCTCAGAGCCCCTCCAGTGCCAGCCCTGCCATGGCAGGGACACCTCCCACTGTGCCAGGCTGCTCCAGCCCCAATGTCCAGCCTGGCCTTGGCCACTGCCAGGGATCCAGGGGCAGCCCCAGCTGCTCTGGACACCCTGGGCCAGGGCCTGCCCACCCTCCCAGCCAGCAATTCCCAATTCCCAATCTCCCATCCAGCCCTGCCCTCTGCCACTGGGAAGCCATTCCCTGGCTCCTGGCCCTCCAGGCCTTGGCCCCAGTCCCTCTGCAGCTCTCCTGGAGCCCCTTTAGGCCCTGCAAGGGGCTCTCAGCTCTCCCTGGATCCTTCTCTCCTCCAGGCATCGCCCCCAGCAGTTGCCAGCACCACATCCCGCATCCACAGGCGCCGTTTCTGTGCCAATCCCACCCAATCCCATCCCTCTGTTCCCCAGGGAAGCTCCATCCTCAATGCTCTCCCGGTATCAGCTGGAATAGCCTGAGGCTCTGGGGGACAGGGGGTGACACAGGGGTGACGTGGGGATCTTTGGGGGCATCCCGGTGCCGCCCAGGGCTGCACTTGGCCTCTCTGGACTTTTCCCATTCCCTTTCCTGTTGCTGTTCCCGTTCCGCATGGCCGGAGCCATGCTGAGCCAAAGGCAGCCAGACAGGCGAGGCAGGAGCAGCCCTGAGCCCCTGCAAGCCCTCGGCTCATCCCAAAAATCACTCATTAAACCAACATCAAAATGCAGAAAAGGCCGGAGCGTCTGGCAGGGCGCCGGAGCCGAGGCTTTTCCGCGCGGAGAGGGGGCTCCGGCAGGAAAGAGCCAATTAAGGGGAACGGTTACAGCGATTCCTCGCAGCAAAGCTCCCGTCGGAACCACTGGAGGGGAAAAAGAGACGCCGATTACTCCGAGAGGCAGGTTGGGAATTCAGCTGCTCCGGGGCTTTGGAGATGTCTGGCTCGGGAGCGGCTGGCGTGGGAAACACCTGGCTCGGGATGCGGCACCGGGAGTGGGGGAGCGGCGGCAGCAGCGGAGCAGCCGGGGGGGACGGGGGATCCCGGGGGATCCCGGGGGATCGGGATTGTCATCAGGAGGGGAGGAGTCAGGGGGGATGGGGATTGGGATGGGATGGGATGGGATGGGATGGGATGGGATGGGGTCACCCCTCAGCAGGAAAGCCCTGGGTTGTTTCCTGCTGTATCCCATTGCATTGGATCTACCCAGGGGCAGGAAGGCTCCACAGAGGGATCCGGACAGGCTGGATCCGTGGGATCCATGGGACAAGAACAATGGGATGAGGTTCCACAAGGCCAAGTGGAGCCCTGGCCCAGGGTGCCCAGAGCAGCTGGGGCTGCCCCTGGATCCCTGGCAGTGGCCAAGGCCAGGCTGGACATTGGGGCTGGAGCAGCCTGGCACAGTGGGAGGTGTCCCTGCCATGGCAGGGATGGAACCATTCCGTGATTCCATGAATCCCACCCTTGGATCACACCAACCCCATGGAACACTCCAGATGCAGGGAAGCGGCTGGAAAGCCGGGAAAGGCCCTGGGGGTGCCGCTCAGCCGGAAGGAGCTGGAGCTGCAGGGACAGGGCCCAGGATCATCCGAGGGCAGGGCCAGGTCTGTGTGACACCAGATGTGGCACCGGCACCGGCACCCCACAGCTCTGTCACAGGGGGAAGGAAGGCAAAGCATTCCCGGGATCCAAGGGCGACGTGCCCACGGAGGGGCTGGGAAGGGCTGGCTCGGGTTGGGGGTGCAGGGACCCCCCCCGGGACCCCCGTGGGCCCCGCTCCCCCCGGAGCAGCCGGAGCCGCGCCTGGGCGGCTTTCCAAGGTCAGCTGCAGTCAGGGTGGATTAAATCACTCCAGCAGCTCCGCTCCCAGGAGCGCATCCAGCCCCGGGAACAGCGGCCACCGCCGCCAATGTCACCCCACGGGGACCCCGACTCCCCGGGAGCACCCGCGCAGAGCTGGGGCTGCCAGGACATGGGGTGACCGGGAAGGGGCCCTGGCCCCGGCCCCAGGATCAGGGGCCCACCGACGCTGTTCCCAGCTCAGTGTCCCCAGGGTAGGATCCTCAGGGCGCGGCCCCTGCCACCCTGTCCCCAGCTGGTCCCAAGGTGGTGGGGACACCCCCAGTGCCCCCCGTGGTCCTGTCCCAGTTGCGGCCCCAGTGTGGGCTGGGGGGACACACTGGGGCATTCCAGGCACATCCCCGCTCCAGCCTCAGGACTCCACGGCACTGGGGATGTGTCCCCATCCACGGGGGGACAGCGGGGACGGGGACCCCCTCCCGGGCCCTGCCTGGAGCGGGCGAGGGGCTCATCCCGCCGGGAAGGGCCGGGAGCAGCCCCAGCTTTGGGATGGGGAGGGCGGGGTGGGCCCGAGGCCGTGCCGGTGCCATTCCCTGCTATTCCCTCATCCCACGGGGGGCTCCGAGGGGCCGCGGGGACACGGGGGGGCCGGGGGGGACAGATGGGGGGTGGGCGGCAGCCCAGACCTGCCGGGCTAAAAATACCCGGCCCGCCCGCGGATCTCCCGGCCCGGCGGCGTCACCCGCTCCCGGGAATATTTTTACTTCCCTGGCAGCTCGTGCCGGGTGGAGGGGCCGGGGGGGCTGGGAAGGGGCTGGCGGGGGCTCGGTGCCCCCCGTGTCCCTCCCGTCCCGGAGGAGGCTCCAAGAGACCTGGCGGGGGCCAGGGGTTGTGAGCAGGAATGGGCGGGATGATCGCGGCGGGATGGGGGATGGATGCAGGAGGCACCGCGGGGGCAGATCCAGGGACGCGTTTTTCCCTCTGGAGCAGCAGTTTCCCTCCCGAGGGCCGGCTCATCCCGGTCCCCCCACGCATCCTGCGGCGGGCAGCGGGATTTCCTGGGAATGGCGAGCAGGAGCCGGCTCCGTCTCCCTAACCCCCTCCACCTCTCCATCCTCCCATCCTCCCTCCTGGAAAAGGCCGGGATGTGGAAGGAGGATGCTCCACAACAGCCCCCGGGAGCCTCCAGCGCCTCCAGCATCGCCGGGAGCGGATCCAGCGGGATCCGAGCTCCCTCCCGCTCCAGCGGCTGCCGGAGGGGCCACGGAGACCCCCGGGGCAGGGTTGACCTTGGAGCGGGATAATAATGGAAGTGCAGGGCTGGGAAGCGTCGGGAGCAGGGCGAGAGACGCAGGGGAAGGAAAGATCCCGGAATTTGGAATCATCACACCGGGAATAATCTCGCTTCCCTCTGCGCCCCCTCCGCCGGGAGCCAGCCCAGCCCACTGCAGCTCCGCCGCAGCCGCGCACGCCGCGGATTCCAAGCGCAATCCGGGCGGGAAAACGGCGCTCCCGAGCAGCGCTCCCGGCTCGGCTCCGAGCGGCCAAATCCTCCCCGGCAGCCAAATCCTGCCCAGCTCCACACGTGGAAGTGGCGGGTGACGCAGCCGCTCCCGTGACGCTCCCGAGCTGGCAAAGCCGCCCCGGCTCCCGCACATTCCCGGGCTCCGGCGCATTCCCGGGCACAGGATCCCGAGGGATGAGTCCCCATTGTCCTCAGCCCCGGCTGCACCAGCAACTGGGATCTTCCCAAAATCCCCCCTCCGGACATCGCTGCTGTGCCGAGCTCTCCCTGAGCTTCCAAGTTGCCCGACATCCCAAAAATCCCTCCGTCTGCCCAAGCCTTCCCTCTTCCTGGGACTGGGATGGCATTCCCAGGGAGAAGGCTTTCTCTGGTCAAACCCATCCCTGTTTTACCCCAGCTCCGATCTCCAGCAGTGTCTGCACCTGGAGCGCTGCTGTTGGTAACCCCAAAAGGAGAATCCCTGGAATTGTCTCTGGAAGCATCCAGGTGCCTCTGAGGGGACCAGACAGGGGAATGTCCTGGAAAACCATTGGGAAAGTGGTGCTGGCACCAGGCTCAGGGCTCTGGAGATGGGCAGCATTCCCAGCTGGAATCGGCCTTTCCAAGAGGGATGGGGCACAGGGAGGGGCACAGGGATGGGCACAGGGATGGGCACAGGGATGGGCACAGGGACGGGGTTTTGGTTGTTCCTGGGATGTGGGGATGGGGACAGGGATGGGCACAGGGATGGGCACAGGGACGGGGTCCCGGTGGTTCCTGGGACAGCCCCAGGAGCCCCTCCTTTCTCTCCCCCAGAGCAACTGGAGAGGACGGGGCAGCATCACTTCCATGCACAGGGAATATTCATCCTGGAGCTCTGCCTTGCCAGCTCCCTCCATCCGAGCGATTAATCCCAGAGTTAATTAGGGAAGAGCCACGATCCATCTCCCGCGCCTGGTGCAATTATCCGGAGCCGCTCCACGGCGGAGCAGATCAATGGGCGGAGGAGCTGGCCCTTCCCGACACGCTCCACGGATTTATTCCACAAATCCATAGTGGCCTGGGCAGCCGGGTGCCGGCAGCGGGGCCGCGGCCTCCGGTTCATCCCGTGCCACCAGGCAAATTCCAGCGGCTGGGAAGGACGTGGTGGCGCAGGGAGAGGCTCCAGCACCACAGCAAAAAACCCCAAATCCAGTCTTTATGTGCTGTGGAAATCCCAGCCTGGAAAATTCCTGCTGCTTGGATGAGAGGGCAAGAGGGAAATTACATTCCCTCTCTTCCCAGGGAGCTGGGAATTCAGGGATGGATTCCCACATCCCAGCCCCTCTCCCAGCAGGAACTGAAGGAGACGGAGCCGTGGCAGCCACGACAGGGATGTTCCTTCTTCATCCCCCCTCAGTGCTTCCTCCAGAGGGAATTCTTTTGGGAAGCAACGGCAGGGCTAACCCAGCGCTCCAGCAGGACGGGACAGGGAGGAATCCGGCAAAGGAATTCTGGGATGAAACCCAGGGTGGATTCCAGGCTCTCCCAGTCATGAGCTGGGGCTGGTGCTGGAGCAGCCGGAGCTGGAAATGCCTCGGGAATGGCGGGATGGATGGAATGGGCAGCAACAGCTCCAGGAGAGCTCGGGGAGGTGCAAATCCCCATCCCTCAAGGCTCCTGCCCACGGCACTGGAGCAGGAGAGAAACACCCCCAGTCAGACCAGGAACTGCCAGGGAATCCCAGTCCCCTGGAGCTGGGAATGGCTTCGAGGAGCCAGGCAGGGTGGGGGGATCTCCCAGGATCCCATTGTGCCGGGATGGGGGATCTGAGGGGTCTGCCCTAAGCACGCTCCCTGCCCTGGGATGGGACATTCCAGGGACCAGTGCCACACCCTGCGGCGGGTGCTGCTTCCACTGGGATGGGCTGGGATGGGCTGGGATGTGCCCAGGAGGAGCCTCCCCAAGGCACAGGGACAGGATCCATACGAGCGGCCCCGGAGTGCTGGGGATGGACGGAGCTCCCCAGGCAGGGCGGGACCCAGGGCAGGCTGAGCTCCCCGAATGCCAAAACACCCCGGAATCCCAGGGACCCCCAAGGTCACCCTCCAAAGGCAGCCGGTGCCAGAGCCAGTTCCAGTCCCTGATCCAACACAGGGCACGGCGGCAGATGGCGGAAAACCGGCACCGGTAACCCCGGAATGGCTCCAACTGGGACCACACTGAGGTGCCGGAATCCCATTCCAGACCCGGTGCTCCCATCACAAACCCCAACACCCCCACACTCTTTTCTGACTCCGAGAAGCACCAGATGTCCCATTAAAAAAATCTCCCAAGCTGCTCTTTTCCCCTTTCCCTATTTTTCCAGAATGCCCAGGCAGGCTCCGAGCTGGAAAGATCCAATTAGGCACCGAAACAGCCCCGACGAGCAGCGACAGCCGCGCCGCAAAGGGAATTGATTTTATTTGACCGTTTTATGAGCATTGGAAAATTGCATCCGGAGCATTCGCTCCGCTGGCTAACATATTCCTCATTCCCGGAATTGCTCTGAACTAGCGCCGGAAAATATGCCGGGCAAACAAAGGGACAATGAGGCAGAATTCCTGGGAAATGGGGAGCGCAACCCCTCGAGGGGCGCTCCAGGGTTGGATGCATCCCGGAATTTCCGTTGGAGAGGCTCCGGTTGTCTGTAAGGAGCTGCACAGTGGCACCGGCATTGGACTCATCCCATCCCCATTCCCTCATCCTCAGCCTCATCCCTTCCTTCATTCCCTCATCCTCAGCCTTGTCCCTTCCTTCATTCCCTCATCCTCAGCCTCATCCCTTCCTTCATTCCCTCATCCTTGGCCTCATCCCTTCCTTCATTCCCTCATCCTCAGCCTCGTCCCAACCTTGCCCACTCCCTCCATACCTTCTTCCCGATGAGCTTCTTGCGCAGGAATTCCCGGGCCTCGAACATGTAGGGAATGTCGTAGAGGGGCCTCAGCTTCCTGTTCTTGTCCTGTCGGGAGAGGGGACGCGGGTCAGGGGATTCCCAAATCCCGCCTGGATCAGCATCGCCCCCGCCCTCTCCCAGGCCCCTCACCCCATTCCGCACCCCATTCAGGCTTCCCAAGGTCCGTGAACCCCACGGGGACCCTGGGATAATCCCAACATCCCCTGGGTGGAGGTGCCGGCAGCCTCGTGGTGCCAGGGTGGGCATCTCCAAGCGGCAGCTCCAGAAGGGAACAGGGTGATAGGAATTCGGGGTGGGGGTGACCAGGGTGACCTCCAGGGTGTCCGGCCCCTGTCCAAGGGCATCTCCTGGAGCTGAATCCCTGCAGAGACTGTGCAAAAAAGGGGAGATTCCCAATGGAAACGGGGATTCGACCCAACGGGATTCAACGGAACCCAACGCAACCCAGTGTAACTCAACGTGACCCAAAGTGACCCAACGCAACCCAGTGTAAATCAGTGTGACCCAGTGACCCAACACAACCCAACATGACCCAATGTAACTCAACGTGACCCAAAGTGACCCAAAGCGACCCAATGTACCTCAACGTGACCCAAAGTGACCCAACACGTGACCCAACACAACCCAGTGTAACTCAACGTGACCCAATGTGACCCAAAGTGACCCAGCGTGACCCAACCCAGCCCCGGTGGAGGACAGCCCTGGCAGTCGCTCTGCGCGCCGGCATGGTGACGTGGGCAAGACGCCCTCACACCTCCCCGAGCTGGGGAGGAAATCATGGAAAAGAGGGAGATGAGGCCAAAGCAGCCAGGAACGGAGGAGCGGAGTCAGACGGAGAGGGAGCGGGCGGACACCGGCGCCGGCACGCGGCTCCTCCCTAACAAACGAGGCTTGGACAGAGTTTATTGTCCTTGACACCGCTCGTTCCCTCCTCCGCTGCCCGCATCGCTGCGGCCCTGCCAGCACCGGAGATGGGAACGGGATGGAGCCGGTGAGAGGATTCCCAGGAACCCAGAGCCAGTGCCAGTGCTGGGAACGGGATGGATCTGGCAACGGGATCACTGGGAACCCAGAGCCAGTGCTGGGAACGGGATGGATCACCAGTGCTGGTGATGGGAATGGAATGGATTCTGTGAGGGGATCCCTGGGAACCCAGAGCTGGCACCAACCCTATCCCAGAGGCAGCTCCTGCTGCAGGCAGAGGCTGAAAACCCCTTCACAGGCAGGTCCCGATCCTGGCTGGATTTCCCCTGGAAACAGCAGCTTTCACACTCGCTGGGGACCACTCACGGAAAAGGTTCCTGACACCCAGCAAGGTGGGACCGAGGAGCCAGCACGGAGCTGTGCCGGGCAGCCAGGATGTGGTGCCAACCTGACAGCCACAGGACTTCCAGCAGGGAAAGAGCCTTGTCCTGGCCTAGCCAGGCACACGAGGATGGCCCAGCCAGTGGCACGGCTTGGGAATGTGCTGCTGCCATCGGGAAGGCCGGCACCACTGCCCCGCTCCCGGTGAGGCGCTCGGGGATGGAGGCGGTTCCAGTATTTAACCAGTGCCAGAAAAATTCCCGTTCCCGTGCCACGGCTGGAGTGGAGCCCCGTGATAAATCCGGGGGGCTCCTATGGCAGCATCTCCCCCCAGACCCCCGGCATTCCCTGGAGCTGGAGCACACCCGGAGCCGCCCCCGCTCCAGGGAAGCCGGGATATTGGGATGATGAATTCCTCATTTCCCAGTGCCATGGAACCGCAGGGAGATGGAGGATTCAGCCAATGGGGGGCCACGGGCCGGGCTCAGCTCCCACTTAGGCATCTCCTGCCCCCAAAGCAGATCCCAAAGCAGATCCCAGGCGCTGCTGCAGCCCCTGGAGATGTGGGAGCTTGGAACGAGCATGGAGCAGCTGCTGCAGCACCACCGGCCTCTCCCTCTGCTCCCTCCCAGGGGAGCACAGCTCCCCCTTCCCAAGCTTCCAGCCTCTGCCCATAGGCTCCCGGGCCATTCTCAGCCCTGAATCCTCAGGGTGACTCCCAGACCCTTCCATCAGTGGGATCTGACTGATCCAGGCCCTGAGCCTCTCCTGCCCTCGCCAAGGTCACGGCGGAGCTCCGACACTGAGCGTGGCTCCGCACAGCAAAGCCCTGTGCAAACACTAATTAATCCTCACTAACGAACTCCAAATTTATGGCTTAGTTAATTGTCTGTCTGGCACAGGCTGTTAAATCCCTAATCCCATCCCGCCGGAGCGTGGGAAGCGGGACGGCAAAGCCCTGGGTGGCCCCGGCATCGCCCAGCAGTGCCAAGGGCTCAGGGGCTGGAGGAGAATTCCTGAAGGAGCCGTGGAGGTGGGACCCGAGTCCTCCCCAAAGCTCCATCAGGCCCGCAGCCACTGGGACCACCCCAGAAAGGAATCACTCCAGAAAGGGGCCACCCCAAAAAGGGGACGACCAGCACAGGCACCCCAGCACCAGCGCCATTCCTACGCCGTGCTGGGATCCGCGGTGCCATCGTGCCAGTCCTGGATGCGCCGTGGAGGCGGGACCCGAGTGCTCCCCAAAGCTCCATCGGAGCAGCTCATGGGTCTGCAGCCGTGTGGGACCACCCCAGGAAGGGGTCACCCCAGGAAGGGGTCACCCGCACAGGCCCCGCAGGGCTGTACCAGGACCCACGGCTGCCCCATTCCAGCCCCGGACGTGCCGGCGCTGACGGAGCCCTCACATCCCACTGCTGCTGCTGCTGCAAAATGCCCATTCCCTTCGGGAATTCTCAGCACACGGCTTAGTTGCACCAGGCGCTGGATAATGGGAACGTTTAAGTGCCCAGCTCAAACCGCCCCAGCCACCGCCCTGTCAGCCCCCATTAAATCCCGCTTTGTTGTCCCACAGCGATGACATTCCCAGCACAGGGACGGCGGCAGCTGATGGCTCTGGGAAGCCGTTCAAGAACTTGGGCGCTCAGCTGAGGTTTTGCAAATAAACATGAAAAATCAATGGAATGGCGAGAAGGTAACGGAATTCCACAGCCGGCAAACTCTGGCAGTGCCGACACGGAGAAGGATTTTGTTGGGCTTAACCCATTTCCCGAGGCAGGAGCTGGATCCCAGCAATGATTCACCTCGGAAGCTGCGGCTGCCCCATCCCTGGAATGTTCCCAGGGCTTGGAACACCCTGGGATAGCGGGAGTGTCCCTGCCCATGGTGGGACTGGATGGGCTCCAAGGTCCCTTCCAACCCAACCCAACTCATCCCAATCCATTGTGGGATCCCTGGATTCCATGAGATGCCAGTCCCGGCCCTCCTCGGCTGCTGGAGAGAGTCATCAGCCACTGAGATGTTAATTAAGCGCAGGGATCCGAGGCTCACTTAATTAAAGGTGAGCAGCGAGGACGTCGCTCCATTAGCGCCGAAGCCGGAGCTGCATCTTCAGGGAGCTGCCGGAGGAGGGGAGCACCTGCTCCCTTCCCTCCCGGAACGTGGAGATTCCGATCCCGAATTTGATGGGAATGTGCTGCTTTATCCCAGGCTGGGGGAGCCGGGGCGAGGAAGCGGCGTTTTGGTTCCAGTGGGGGATTTGGTTCCAGAGGGGGACAAGAGCCCCTCCCTGAATTCCCTGCTCCTGGAGCAGCCCCCCCAAGGCCTGGAACATCCGACAGGGCGAGAGAATTCCGGCTCTCCTGCCCAATTAACAGCGCTACACCGGGCGAGGCCTAATTAAGGTCTATTTCCAGGGAAGCAGCAGCCCGTATCCACTGCCAGGATTCCAGGGGGGATTGGACATTCCCGGCTGCCGGGGGTCCCGCTCCCAGCCCCAGCCCCATCCCGAGGGCACAGGGTGGGGGTGATGACGGATGCAAGCACAGCTGGAGCAGCTGGAAATGCTCCGAGACCCGGGATGGCAAACCCAGCTCCCACATTCCGACTCTGTAGCCCCCGGGGGACCCCAGGCTGGTCCATTCACTTTGTGGGAGAAGGATCCCGGGGATCCAGGATGGCTCCTGCTCCCGGGAAGCCGAAGCAGGGACGGGGCAATGGCTCATCAGTGGTGTCATGCCACGGTTCACCCTCAGCTGAACCCACCAGGGATGTCCCAGGTGGGAAATCCATCCCGGAGAATCATCCCGGAGGCCATGACAGGGAACAGGCAGTGTCTGGAACGCGCATCCCACTGATCCCGGGGTGCTCGGAGCAGGGGGAATGGCCCAAGCCCCCCGGGATGAGCCAGAGCTCCCAGCTCTCCAAGCAAAGATTCTGGGGTTTTTCCCAAGAACTCCGGGTGCCAGCACTCAAGGGGGGACCCCAGTGGAGCCAAGGGGACCCAGAGCCTGGTGGCGCTGCGGGATGGCAGGTGGGGAGAGCCCCCCCGCCCCTGCCAGCGCAATTAGGGAGGCTCATTATTTGTACAGTAATTAGCAGAGCTCATCAACTCCCAGCGCCACGGCGGAACGAGCGGGAGGAGAGCGGGAGCTGCCAGCTGGAAACGCCAGCGCTGGGGGGGGGACAGGGACACTGCAGCCCCCAGGGTCCCCTGGGGCAGAGCCGAGCGCTGGGCAAGGATCCCATCGGGAGCAGCAGAAGCCCCCAGGGATCCAGGGAGGCTCCTGCTCCTGGGAAGCCAGGGCAGGGAAGGGGCGATGGCTCATCGGCGGTGTCACGCCACAGTTCACCCTTGGCTGAACCTGCCAGGGATGTGCCGGGTGGGAAATCCATCCCGGAGATCCATCCTGGACATCCATCCCGGAGCCGGCGGGGCGGTGACAGGGAGCAGCGGGAGCACTCGGGAGCGGCTGCTCCATGTCACAGCCCGGGGAAGCTCCGCTCCACTGGGGCCCAGGAGCCAGGCAGCGCTGGGAACGGCACCAGGAGCAGCCACAGCCCTGGGAAGTGACAGCCCCGAGGACTGCGGGACGTTCCATGAATGGGGACGGGGATGAGCAGCTCCCGGGG
Organism: Corvus cornix cornix; assembly: GCF_000738735.6. NCBI lineage: Eukaryota > Metazoa > Chordata > Aves > Passeriformes > Corvidae > Corvus > Corvus cornix. The sequence continues at coordinate 317,256 of NC_047057.1, forward strand.
ACATCCCGGGGATATTTGCAGGCAGCCCCGAGCAGGTGCTTGTTTGAGAAGCGATGCCTGAAGTGGGCACTTGGCCTCTCCCACCTCTCCCACCTCTCCTGCTCCGGAGCTCCCGCTCCCTCCTTGCCCCCACGCGCCGCCGGTGCCGCAGTCCCCGAGAGCCGGTCGGGTGACAGGAGCTGGGCAGCGCTGGAGGCTTTGGTGGCACTGAGGGACAGAGGGCACAGCCAGGGGCTGGGGGCAGAGGGGCAGCACAGCTCGAGAACCGTGGGACAACTGAGGCTGGAAAAGCCTCGGAGTCCATCGGGTCTAACCGTTCCCAGCACTGCCAAGGCCACCACTGCCCCTGTCCCCAGGTGCCACAACCACAGGGCTCTGAAATCCCTGCAGGGATGGGGACGCCCCCCTGTGCCAGGGCTGCACAGCCCTTGCCAGGAGGGAATTCCCCAACATCCAACCCGAGTCATTCCCTCTCTCCTGTCCCTGTTCCCTGGCAGCAGAGCCCGATTTCCCCCCCGGCTGCCCCCTCCTGTCAGGGACTTGTGCAGAGCCACAAGGTCCCCCCGGAGCCTCCTTTGCTCCAGCCTGAGCCCCTTTCCAGCTCCCTCAGCCGCTCCTGGGGCTCCAGACCCTTCCCAGCTCCCTGCCCAGAGGGGCCCGGAGCTGCCCCCAGGATCCCAGGGGGTCCCTCAGCAGGGCCAGCACAGGGGACAGTCCCTGCCCTGGGGCTCTCTGCCCACGCTGGGGCTGCCACAGCCCTGGGGCCATCGGCCTCCTCCTGCCCCCTGGGCACCCCTGGGCTCCTGTCCAGCCGCTGGCACAGCACCCCCAGGGCCTTTCCCAGCTTTCCAGCCCCAGCCTGGAGCGCTGCAGGGGCTTGGGGTGACCCAAGGGCAGGACCTGGCACTTCAGGGAATGCCAGGCTGGGTTGGGTGGGAAGGGAGCTCAGAGCCCCTCCAGTGCCAGCCCTGCCATGGCAGGGACACCTCCCACTGTGCCAGGCTGCTCCAGCCCCAATGTCCAGCCTGGCCTTGGCCACTGCCAGGGATCCAGGGGCAGCCACAGCTGCTCTGGACCTTCATTACCAAACCCGGCTCCTGCCAGAGCCTTTCCCTGGAATTTGACCATTTTAACACGATTTCCATTTTCCCCAGCACATGGAAGCTCCCAAGGGCTCCATCCCAGTCCTGCCCAGCACCGGCACCACTGCGGGCGGGGGGATCTGGATGTGCCCCCACAGCCGGCACCCGCTGGCACCACGGGCACAACCCTGTCCCCTCAGCACTGGGGACCATTCCCGGGGCTCCAGTGCCAACCTTCCTCCCTTCCAAACACAACCGGAGCCGCTCCGAGCGCTCCGAGCCCTTCCCGCTCTGCCAGAGCTCCTCTCCCGCCTCTCCTGCAGCAGCTCCCGGCGCTGGAGGAGCTCGGCACAGCCGGGCCCAGCCGCGATTTGGGATCAGCCGGGATTTGGGATCAGCCGGGACGCACCCAAGGCTTTTCCCCGTCACCATCCTCAGCAGGGAACCACGTCTGGCACGGAGCGGCCTCTCCGTGTCCTGCGGTGCCCTTCCCTCATCACGGGCCCCGGGAGCTGCCGGGGGCAGGGGCTGCTCCGTCCCCGCCGCTGCCGTTCCCTGTCTCACCCCGCGTCCATCCCGGCCCGGTGCTGCCGGCGCTCCCGTCTCCTCCCCGCGGCACCGGGAACGCTCCGGAGCCTAGCGGGACCGTCAGTCTCCGTGGGTTAATCACGGGAGAGAACGGCCCTCGCTTAAACCCTCTGCTGCTTCCCTGCGCTCTGGCTCCGCTCCCTCTGCCCGGCCCTTTCCAGGTGGGAGAGCGGCGGGACTCGGAGCCTGGCGATGGGAACCACCCTGCAACGGGCCTGGGGTGTCGGGACATTCCCAGGCACCAGGAACAGCAGGAATTGCAGTATCCATAGGGATGGGGATCACCCTGAATGGGCTCGGGGTGTCTGGGACATTTCTGGTCATTTGGGAATGGACGGAGGAGCAGCAGCCCCCTGACCAGGGTGTCCTTCACAAATGGGGCCCAGCAAGCCCTGGGCATTCCCAGAGGGATCCTCACCCCGGGATAACAGGATGCCAAAGCAGGAAGGAAAGGTTTTCCTCCTCTCCAGGTGCACCAGCAGCTGTTGGAGCCGGGAGCTCCCTGCACGGAGCGGAATTTGGGTGGATTTCCCCAAAATCCTCCCGATCTCCCTCCAGGAATCCACCCCTGCCACGGGAGGCACCGGGGTCGGGTTCCAGAGCAGGGGGACTCTCGGGATCGCGGTGGCCCCCAGGATGCCGGGAGCCGTGGGGACAACGCGGGGCCAGGCCTGGTCACCTTGGGGCTCCTCGCGCCCGACGGAGCAGCCGATGAAGCGGGAACGGGATTTTCCGCAGGAATTCCAGGGCTGAGTTAACGCCTCGTGCTCAGCACGGCTCCAGAGCGGCCGAGGGTCCCCAGCCCCGTTCCCAGAGGGATGGAGCCGGACGCGCAGGGACACGGGATGTGCACATCCCGCCCTCCGCAGCCAGTGCCGCAGCGTCCCGGGGAGAACGGGGTGTGCCACATCGGGCGGCTCCCGCCTGCACCGGGAAAACATTCCCGCTCCCTCTCTGGGATCCCAACCAAGCCGAGACCAAACCCATGGAATGCTGATGGGGAGAGGAGCGCCCGGATCTCCAACCCCTGGAGCCCAGCGACTCCAACTCCTCAAAAACAGCTCCAAAAGCCCCTTTGGGTTGCAGCCTGGAATTCCCTGAGGGCTCCACCCCGGGAACCCACAAGAATGGGGTTTTCGGGAGTGGGAACGCTCCGAGTGCGGGCAGAGGGAGCTCTGTGCCCTCAGCACACGCTGCTCCCAATTAAGCAGCTTAAATTAATGAAGTTGTTGGTCTTGTCAGCAAGGGCTGCACATGGAACCAGCATCCTCTGGGAGCCACTTCCCGCAGCACCTGGATGAGCCAGATCCTGCCTGGGATGAGCCGGATCCTTCCCAGGATGAGCCGGATCCGGCGCCAGCACTGCCCCATTGCAGGATCCCACTGCTGTCAGTGACGCCAACTCCTGCCCACCCTCCTCATCCCTGGGGATGGAGCTCCATGGCACCAATATTCCAGCTGGGAGACCCCAAAGTGGGGGTACAAGGCCCCAGTGTTGGAACAGCAACCCTGAGACCCCAGAGCGGGACTTCCCCGGATCCTGATGGGATCAGTGCTCCTGTGCCAGGCTCTGCTCCCTGCCTGCTCCAGGACACCCTTGGCACGACCATCCTCATCACCCTGGGCAGGGATGAAGGCCCAGGAAGCCTCGGCTCTGCTGGGAGCTGGAACAGGAATGCCGCAGGACAAATGGGAACGGCGGGGAACGATGGAAGCGACGGCACGGAAATAACCGGAGCTGCTTCAGCACAACGGGGAACTAAAAATAATAACGTTATAAATTATAGAATCTGGGAATCAGGGAATGGCTGGGTGGGAAGGGACCTCAGAGCCCCTCCAGTGCCAGCCCTGCCATGGCAGGGACACCTCCCACTGTGCCAGGCTGCTCCAGCCCCAATGTCCAGCCTGGCCTTGGCCACTGCCAGGGATCCAGGGGCAGCCCCAGCTGCTCTGGGCACCCTGGGCCAGGGCCTGCCCACCCTCCCAGCCAGCAATTCCCAATTGCCAATCTCCCATCCAGCCCTGCCCTCTGGCACTGGGAAGCCATTCCCTGGCTCCTGGCCCTCCATGCCTTGGCCCCAGTCCCTCTGCAGCTCTCCTGGAGCCCCTTCAGGCCCTGCAAGGGGCTCTCAGCTCTCCCTGGAGCTTCTCTTCTCCAGGCTGGACATTGGGGCTGGAGCAGCCTGGCACAGTGGGAGGTGTCCCTGCCATGGCAGGGCTGGCACTGGAGGGGCTCTGAGCTCCCTTCCCACCCAAACCATTCCATGGTTTTATGATTCCAACATTCCAGGCTGAGGAATAATCAGGGAAGAATCCCTTAACTGGGGCTGGGGCGCTGTCGGGAGCTTCCCAAGGGGCTTTAACCCTGCTGGCAGCCCCAGCCCGGCCCCAAAGCCCTCTGTGGGGGAAGCCGGGCAGGCAGTGCCCTTCCCAAGGAATTACTGGGGGGATCAGCCGAGCACGGTGCTGCCCATTCCCGGGGGATTCATTATCTGCCGGTACTTGGCTCGGTGCCCCCTCTCCGGGGCTGATGAGGAAATTGAGACATCCCAAAATATCCGCTCCTTCCACGGATCCCTGGTGGCTTTTTCCTTCCTCATTTCCCCACCGCAACATTGGAATTCGGTGCTCAACGAGCCCGACTTCCCTGGGAGCTCCAGGAGAGCTGCTCCCAGCGAGGCTGAGATCCCTGGAAAAGCTGTGCCAGCAGCCCCGGCACAGCCAGGAGCATCCCTGCTCCAGGCATCCAGGTTTTCCTGGATAATGGGAGACACGGCTCTGCTGCCGCAGGGTTCTTGTCCCAGCCACTGGAATTCATCCGGCCCCAGCCTGCGCATCCCCCTCAGGAACGAACTGCCCAAAAAAGGTGGAAATCACAGGAGTAAGTTGGATTTATGCTGAATACCCTTCAGATGTTGGGAGCAGACCCTCATCAGCAGGCACCTGGAACGAGGGTGCTGCATTCCAGGCACCCCAAACCGGGCCCTGGGAATCGGGGGATGCATCCCAACCCCCCGATGGTTGGGAGATGCTGGTTCCGGGCTACCCCCGACCAAATCTGGGTGGCTCCTGGCACATCCCGGAGTCCCTGCGATGTCCCCGAGCCCCCAGAGCTCCCAGCCAGACCTGCCCCATTCCCAGCTCCTAAGGCTCCAGCGGGGATTCCAGCACGGGAGGCTGAGCCGGGAATGCGGCTGGAGGAGCCTCGGGATGTGGCTCCGCGGGCACCGAGCGGAGTTTGGGAATCCAGCAGCGTTTTGGCTGCTCTGCTCCCATGGAGAGGGAAATTGGGGTCAGCGTTCCCAGAACAGGCATGATCCAGACCCGGGCCCGGCTGTGGGACACTGCGACACCGGGAGATACCTCTGCTCCCTAAAAGCGTCACCGAGGGGACGGGAACGGGGACAGGGACGAGGACGGAGCTGGCAGCCACTGCCAGGCACAGCCATTCCAGCGCTCCGGGAGGAGCCTGCGCACCTTCCCCGCTGTTATCCCGGATTTCAGAGGATAACTGCAAACCCCGAGGGATGCGGAGCGGGGCTGTCGCTCCAGGCCCTCCCTGCCCTGGATTTGGGGTCGCATGGGCGAGGACATGCTCTCGGCCCCTTCTGTCCCCGCTCCCAGCGGGTTTAATGTCCACGGATCCTCCCGCGGGCACCAGGACCCGGAGCGGGGTCAGGGCAGGAATTGGGAGCGCTGGAATGCGGGAGCAGCTCGGAGCCCGGCCCGGAGCCGGCCGGGAAGCTGCACTGAGCACTCCAAGCCCACCCGCACGTGACGGAGGAAAGGAGGAAAAGCAGCCGGAGAAAAGTAGGACAGCAGGGCTGGGAGCGAGGGAAGAGCTTTAAGGATGGAGCTGCCTCCCCTGTGCGGGGCCTGGGACGGGGGACACCCCGAGCTGTCACTGTCACCATCGTCATCACTGCCACTGCCCCCCCTGCCCCGCTCACAGCACACCCCGAGACCCCCTCGCCAACCCTGGGGGCTGCGCCATGCCGGCGGGTCTGGGGAAAAGGCAGGATGGATCCATGATCCATGGCACGGGCAGGATCCATGGCACAGGCAGGATGGATCCATGATCCATGGCACAGGCAGGATGGATCCATGATCCATGGCACGGGCAGGATCCATGGCACAGGCAGGATGGATCCATGATCCATGGCACGGGCAGGATCCCGGGCACAGGCAGGATGGATCCATGATCCATGGCACGGGCAGGATCCCGGGCACAGGCAGGATGGATCCATGATCCATGGCACAGGCAGGATCCCTGGCACAGGCAGGATGGATCCATGATCCATGGCACAGGCAGGATGGATCCATGATCCATGGCACAGGCAGGATCCATGGCACAGGCAGGATGGATCCATGATCCATGGCACGGGCAGGATCCCGGGCACAGGCAGGATGGATCCATGATCCATGGCACAGGCAGGATGGATCCATGATCCATGGCACGGGCAGGATCCATGGCACAGGCAGGATGGATCCATGATCCATGGCACAGGCAGGATGGATCCATGATCCATGGCACGGGCAGGACCCATGGCACAGGCAGGATGGATCCATGATCCATGGCACGGGCAGGATCCCTGGCACAGGCAGGATGGATCCATGATCCATGGCACAGGCAGGATCCCTGGCCCAGCCTCAGTCCCGGGCACAGCCCAGGTCACCTCCAGCACAGCCATGGTGACACCGGGGCCGTGCCAGGCCACGCCATCCCGGTGCCAGGAGGAACCCAGCCCTTCCTTGCCACCAAGCCCTGCAGATCCAAGGCAGCTCCTCCCTGGAAAGTCATTTCCAAGGGTCCCCACAGCTTTGCCACCTGCACTGGGGATTTTGGGAGGCTCTGAGGTGCTCCCAGAGCCCCCCGGGGTGGCCGGTGCCACCACAGCCCGGGAACTCGAGCTGGGGGAAGGAGCTGGGGGGCTGCAGGTGCCAGTGAGGGACGTTCCCAATCCATCCCCCCTCCACCCCATCCATCCCTCACGTCTCCAAACGTCTGGCACTGAATCCAGCCGGTGCTAATGGAGGGGGAATATTCATGATTCCCAATTCCGGGAGCGGCGCCGGCAGAGGTGCAGGAATGGGGGTGTTCCCACTGTTCCCACGGCTCCAAGCCCCGAGCTCCCGCCTTCCCGAGCAGGGAGGGATGGGTGCCTTGGGATAAACACGGAGCCCTGGCCCAGCCGGAACCCCTGTGGCCACTCTGAGGCGGGAGCAGGACAGAACTGGCGGCTGGGGCGCAAGCCTGGGCCAGGTCCTGGGGCCGGAGCTTCCCTGTCCCGTCCGTGTGCAGATGGAGCTGCTCCCGTCCCCTCCCTGCCCCGCCGGGTGATGCCACCGTGTGTCCCAGCCCTGTCCCCAGTGCCCCCTCGGCCACCCCGGGTGGTCACTGGGCAGGATCCGGGGCACTGCTGGAGCCGTGCCGGGCACTGAACTCCAGCTCCGCAGAAGGAATGGAGCCAGCACAGAGGCTCATCCCGCACTAAAACCAGGGTTCAGCTCCCGAGGCACGAGGGCCGGAGCATTAATTGCGGAGCTCAGCTCCGTGCCAGGATGGAGGCTCTGCTCCAGCTCAGCACAATTTTCCACGTGCTGAGTGAGGAATTCCAGCAGCTGCCGAGGAGCTCAGAAGGTCAAAGCTCGGCTCTCCCGGCAGCATTTTCACACTCGCCCAGCGGAGCGAGAAACAGCCGGGGCTGGGCTCAGACCAAACCTCTGGAGCGGCTCCCGGAGCGCGCGAGACTGGAGCAGCATCCCCGGGAATGCGAGCTGGCAGGTGCCTGGATCTCCCTCCAAGCATCGGTGTCACAGCACCAGGCAGGAATTGCAGCACAGGGATTACAGCACTTAGCGGGAAGTGCTTGGGGAAGTGTCTGAACACAGCCCCATCTCCGGGGATTTCTCCTGCCACGCAGCAGATCCAGGTTCCGGCGGCAGCAGATGGGCTGAGTGGGGCCTGCTCGGAGCAGTGCGGCCCCGAGGCCTCCCGGAGCTGCTGCCTCATGGAAAAGCTGCTCCGTAATTGCTGGCAAGCTCCTGCCCAGACTCCCGGCCGGCTCCGGGGCTGGCCGGCTGCTCCAGCACCAGCCCGGCTTCTGCTGCCGCTGCTGCCGCTCCAGCGCTCGGGGCTGGAGGCTGCTCCCGTTTCGCTGCCGAGCTGCTGCTCCCTGAGCCGTGAGCGATTTCCTGGGATGCCAGCAGCTGTAATCCATACAGGATCCCAACCGTGCCAGCTCACAGATTAATCCAACCCGGAGCAGGCCTTGTACCTGGCGCTGGCAGCTCCCCCGGGAGCCGGCTCCGGCTGCGCCACGTGTTTGGCCATTTGCTTGCGGCCGGGGAGGGAAAACGCTCCGGAGACAAAGCGGAGCCATTCCCCGGCTCCCCCCGGCCTCCCCCAGCCGGAATTGAACACCCTGAGCTGCTGGGAGCCGCGGTGCCGCAATCCGGAGCCGCGGATCGAACACCGAAGGGCTGCTTTTCCAGGCAGGAATGACTTTGGGAGCGGCAGGGGGCGCAGCAGCCGCAGATGCAAGCGAATCACTTTTCCCGGCGCAGCGCTTGCTGCCTGGAGGGCACATTCCAGGTTCCCAGAACATGCTGACTGCACTCGTCTTCTCCCTGGAAGCGACTGCAGCTCCCATTAAATATTGATCCGGGAACTCTGGTGCCCCCGCTCCTCCTCTCCTCGGCTCTGCCAATATTTAGAATCCATTAAAGTCGCGTGCGGAGCACTCGGAGCTCGGCCGGCTCCGCGCCGGCGAATCGGTTCCGTTACACAACCCGTGGATGAGCTGCCACGATCCCTGTAGCTGCAATTTAGCGGGAGCGGGCCTGGATGAGTTCATGGCTTTGTTCCTCGTTAATCTTTCATGCTCGCTGAGTGCGGAGCAATTTGTGCAGCACGAGCCCTGCACGATAAATCGGAGCCGTGACCTGCTCCGCACGCGTCCCGCCCGGCATCCCCACGGGCACGGCTCCGCCGGCAGCGCGGCCTTGGATTCAACCCCCGGATCCCGGGAATGACTCCCTGGACCCACAGGGACCCACAGGGACCAGGACAAGGGGGGACACGGGGCGGGGCTCGGCCGACCTGGGGATCCCCCGGTTCCTCCAGGCTCGTTCCCAGAAGGATCAGGGAATGCTGGGGGTGGGAAGGGACCTCAGAGCCCCTCCAGTGCCAGCCCTGCCGTGGCAGGGACACCTCCCACTGTCCCAGGCTGCTCCCAGCCCCGTCCGGCCTTGGACGCTGCCAGGGATCCAGGGGCAGCCACAGCCTCGGCACCACAGCCCCGGGGATTTGGCAGAGCCAGCGAGCAATTCCCGCCTGGAAAACGCTCCCTCTGCCAGCCCCTCCTCCCAGCCCTCTCCTGGCAGGGCTGTGGCAGCGCCCGCGCTCCCGAGGGTGCCAGCGCAGCCTCTGCAGGGCCTGAGGAGCGTTCCCAGCTCCCAGCAAGGCTCTGCCAAGCCGTGCAGTCACCCTCTTCCCAAAATCCAGCTGGCTGCTCCCTGGAAGAGCTCCCAGCGGACACCTGCAGACCATCTGTCGAGCGGCACCCACTGAGCGGGGCCGGGCGCCCACAGCACCCCGGGCTCTCCATGGGTATCCAGGGCGGCTCAGAGCTGGGAGCAGCAGCTCATTTCCAGGGATGGAGCAGCTGGGATTGCTAAAAATGGGTGGGATGGGATCTTTCCCAGCTCCTTTCCCAGTTCTTCCCACAGGGTTACAAATCCAACTGGAACGGCCTCAAAACCGGAGCTGCAGGGGCCGGGCTGCCCTTGGCCCCAAGGCCACTCCCTGCCCTTCCTGCCTCCGGCGGTGCCGGATGGGGCTGGCAGAGCTCCAGGCAGGTCGTTGGCACAGAGCTCTCCCAATCCCACGGAAATATCCCGGGAACCAGCGAGGGACAGGGAAAGGAGCAGAGGAAGCACCGGCTGTGATGGGTTTGGGTGAGACACGGCTCTCCCTGGAACCTGCTGGAATGTGGCGGGATGAGCAGCGGAAGCAGCCACGGCCGGCACCCCTCCCGAGGGAACGGGGGACACGGAGCGGCCGCGACATTCCCGGCACACAGAAATCCTGCCGGGATCCAAACCCTGGCACCTCTGGGAGCAGCTGGAGCCTCAGAGCCACGGCTGCCCTGGAGTCGTCGGGATCTGCAGGACAGGGAGCGTCCGGAGAGCCAGACACAGCCACGGAATCCCGCCTGGCACCACCCCCGAGAGCACCCTGGAATGTCCCACATTCCAGCCGGGATGCTGATCCCTGGCTGTGAGGGTCCTGCTCTCCGGAGGCTGGCGGGAGCGGGGGCTGGATGATCCAGCAGCTCCCTGCCTGTGGAATCGCAGCAGAAAGCCAAGGAACCCGCGTGCAGCTCCTGAGAGCTGGGAAAAAAATACCCGAGCCCGAATCCATCTGTTCTCCCCTCTCTGAAGCCATTTCCAGCTTCCCTGTGCTCCAGCTTTTCCCTGCCCAGCTCTGTGGCAGCTCCGGGAGGCTCCCGTCGCTCCTGAGGCTGAAGTAGGCACAGCACCAGGATTCCCCATCCCAAACCCCGCCCAGAGGGGTCCGGGATCCCTCCCCAGCGCTGGTGTGGGGCAGAGGGACAGGAATGAGCTGCCACCCAGGGGAAACGTGGAAAACCAGGGAGCTTCAGCTTTGTATCCGTGGAAAACGCGGCTGGAAGCGTCCCAGGGCCATCCCGACAATCCCGGGAGAAATCCCAGTGCCAGGCTGGTCTCGGCTGCTCCACTGGGAAAGGAGCCGGGATATCCCCGCTCCCAGCGCTCCCAAAAAAGCCCCGGAGCCGCCGGCAGCCCCCGCGTCCCTGCCCGGGCCGGGGGCACTGCCCCAGCTCCAGCTCCCAGCCCACCCCCAGAGGCTGCGCGTTCCCTGCTTTTCCCGTTGAATCAGGATCCATGTGCTCGACTCCCCCTCCTCCAGAGAATTCCCAATTAAGAGATCAATTTAGATAAATTGGGGATCGGAGCAGCTTCGTGCTGCAATTGCAGCAATCCAGAAAATTCAGCCGGAGTGGCTGACGGGGCCTGGGATGCGGCTGCCTGAGGGAACGAGCTGGTGACTGGGAAAGGGAATGGGAATATCCCAAACTCTGGGAACAGTGGCGGCACTGACACCCAGGGAAGCTCCGAGGCAGAATCCCCACAGCTGGATCCAACAGCTCCGAGCCCCTCTCGCTCTTCCTGGGAATCGGCTCTTCCTCCCATCCCACGGAACTGCCGGACATGGCTCAGTTCCGCCTCTGGATGGATCCAAGGGCAGCAAACCGCTCCGGGGAGGGTGGATCCCAAATCCCACCACAGGGCTGGGGGGCTGCAGCCACGGAATGGCTTCCCGGCATCCACAGGCACCTGGAGCATCCCATGGATTGGAGCATCCCACGTTCCCAGCCCCTGATGGGGGTCACATCCCAGGGAGAGTTCCCAGCCATCCCAGTAGGAGATTCCAGCCATCCCAGTGAGTTCCCACCCGTCCCAGTGAGGTTTTCCAGACATCCCAGCCATCCTGATGAAGATTCCAGCCATTCCAGTGAGGTTTTCCAGCCATCCCAGTGAGTTCCCAGCCATTCCAGTAAGATTCCAGCAATCCCAGTGAGGTTTTCCATCCATCCCAGTGAGTTCCCAGCCATCCTGATGAAGATTCCAGCCATCCCAGTGAGGTTTTCCAGCCATTCCAGTGAGTTCCCAGCCATCCTGATGAAGATTCCAGCCATCCCAGTGAGGTTTTCCATCCATCCCAGTGAGTTCCCAGCCATCCCAGTGAGTTCCCAGCCATTCCAGTAAGATTCCAGCAATCCCAGTGAGGTTTTCCATCCATTCCAGTGAGTTCCCAGCCATCCTGATGAAGATTCCAGCCATCCCAGTGAGGTTTTCCATCCATCCCAGTGAGGTTTTCCATCCATGCCAGCGAGTTCCCAGCCATCCTGATGAAGATTCCAGCCATCCCAGTGAGGTTTTCCAGCTATTCCCGCACCCCACAGCACCGCTGCAGCCCCTGGAGCAGCAGGAGGTCCCTCTCCATCCCGATCCGTGATGTTCCTGGACAGAGCTGAGCGCTGGGGACGTTCCCGGCCATCGGCTCCCAGGATTCATCCGACGCCAGGAGATGAAAGGCTGCAGGATTCCATCGCACTCCCTTTTCCGTCTGTCACTTCCCATCTCCTCCATCCAGAGCCGTGAGAACAATTAGCGCTCGGCAGGTTGGGATGGAATTCCCGACGGAGCTGCGATATCCCAGTGCTCCTGCTCTGGCGGGGACGGGAGGGCAGGAAGAGCCCATGGAGGGGCACTGGGGGGAAAAACCTTCCAGGAGAGCCTGGAATCGACCCTGAACTGTGTTTTATATTTTATACTTTATATTTTATATTTTTATAAAGGTGTGCAGTACGTAAGTGCTCCTAGAATTTCCATGGATCACAGAATCCCAGGAAAGCCCTCCAAGGTCACCGAGTCCCAGCTGTGCCCCATCCCCACCTTGGCCCCAGCCCAGAGCCCTCAGTGCCACCTCCAGGAATTCCTTGGACACCTGCAGGGATGGGCACTCCAAAGCTCCCTGGGCAGCCCCTGCCAAGGCCTGAGCACCCTTTCCATGGAGAAATTCCCAAATACCCACCCTGCCCCTCCCCTGGCCCAGCCTGAGGCCGTTCCCTCTCTCCTGTCCCTGTTCCCTGGCAGCAGAGCCCGACCCCCCCACTGGTGGATTTTAAATAAATGCTCACATGTCACAGATATTCCCGGGTATTTTCCATAAATCCTGATACATTCCAGGGACGTGTCCATGGAGAGACATCCGTGCTGATATCTGACCCACAAACATTCCCTGAGCTCCAGATCCACCTCTGGAATGGCAGCCGGGATGGGGGTCCCCACCCCGAGCTGCAGCCAGGGTGGCTTTGGTCCCTGGTGGAATTTTTGGATGTTTTTTCCATGCTTTTAACTGCGGGTGTGGAAGGGGAGGAGCAGACCTGTCACTAATTGTGCTGCCAGGTAATTAACGCCAGCACCAGGGACGGAAACACGACGGAGCCGCGGAAGGATGAAACCCAGGGAGAAATAACTGGGATTTAACAGGAGCATCCCAGGTCGGGGGGACTCAGGGAGACCCCGGAGAGGCAGAACTGGGACCAGTACAGGACACAAAACCTCCCAGTTTGGAATGCCCAGGGCAGGACAGGCACAGAGCCAGAGCCGGAGCCAGGACCAGCCTGGCTGCTCCTGCCCGAGGAGGAGGAGAAGGAAGCAGAGGAGGAAGAGGGGAGCAGCTCTTCCTCTGAGGACCGGGAATTCCATCGGGAATTCCACCCTTCCGGGGGGGGTTTGGCAGCAGGACCCCACCCCACAAACCCTGGATGTGCCCCACAGGCGCAGCTGATTCCAAATGCTGATCCCAATCCCTGGGAACAGCCACGGACAGACACAGAGCAGCCACTTGGCTGCGACCCGGCCACCTCGGGGTGCCGGGATGTGACATTGGGACACTGGGATGTGACACTGGGAAACTGGGATGTGACACTGGGACACTGGGGTGAAACCTTGGAGTGCCGAGGATCCAGAGGGAGCCCCCGGGCTCAGGGGGACAGAGCCCGCATTTTGGGGTCCCCTGGAATTCAGGAGCAGCCGCCCACCGCCTGCGTTCCGGGCCGCAGCGCCAAGCCTGCGGAGGATTTTTCCAGCGGATCCATCCGGCGCGGCAGGGGGGCCGCTGCCTTTCTGCAGTCTCCTTGGAGACTGCGGCCGCTCCACGAGGAAATCCCGCTGCTCCCGCTGCTCCCCCGTGCCCCCGCGGCCCCGGCTCGTGGCAGCTCCCGGCCCCGCGGAGCCGACGCCAGGGAACAGTGGGAAGAGGCCGATCTGGGAAGTTATCCACGATTCCGTGTGGCCAAAACAAGGCGGCATCCAGGGAGGCAGGAATTTCCAAATTCCCGTTCCCACAGCAACGCGGGGTCACCTCGGGAGCCGTTGCCCACCGGCCCGTGGTGCTCTGGGACAGAAAGCAGCCTGGGAAAGGGGGTTTAGAGCAATCCTGGCTCGACCCCCTTTGTGTGCATGGGCAGGAGCCTTCCCAGGAGCCTTCCCGGCATCTCCAGGGGCGCCAGAGGAGGAGGAGGAGGAGGGGGAGGGAACAAGGAACAGGCGCTCCGAGGGTCTCAGGAGCCCCGCAATCCCACAGCTCCGAGCCCATCAGCCATGAAGGGAATGGAGTAACGGAGGGAAAGCAGCAGCACGGAGATAAATCCCTGCCTGAGGAGCCCCTGCGTGGACTGGGATCACCGGGACACAGCGGGAAGTGCCCAGCTCCTGTACCCACAGGACCATCCCGGAAAGGGACACTGGGATCAGAGCCACATCCCAGCTCCCGGAGCAGCTCTGGAGCTCTGAGCGGGACGGAGACTCTGACACAAGGATCAATTCCTCATCCTGCTTTCTGGAACAGCTCCAGAGCTGCGAGCAGAGTCAAGGACGCTCTGTGTGTGACACAGGGGCTGATCCCCCATCCCGGTTTCCGGCACGGAACAGGAGCTCTGAGCAGGGTCAGGGGCGCTCAGCATGTGCCCCACGGATCGGAGCCACATCCCGGTTTCCAGCACAGCTCCGGAGCTCTGAGCGGGGTCAAGGGCGCTCCTCGTGCCCAATCCCAGCTCATCCTGGCGCTTTCATGTCCCTGCCGCGCGCTCGGATCCGGCTCCAGCGGCGCCGGCCTGAGAGAGCCTCAAACACACAGAGCAGGGACCAAACTGTGCGGGAACAATGCGGCCTTTTCCAGACCTTCCCAAACATTCCAGCGCCCGCCAAGAACCCATCGGACCCTGACACTGCCGGTCACGAGTCGGTCCCGGTGTCCCCTGGAGCCGGAGGACACAGCAGCTGCTCCTCTGGGATACGCGGAGCGCTCCCAGCCCCACGACCGAGGGGAAGGAAAACCCACGGATTCACAGCCTTGGAATAATCTCCAGCAGCTCTGCAGCCCCCTGTGCCTGCTCCAGGGATGGGGGCACGAGGGGCGAGGCCACAGGGACGGCACATCCCTAAGGAACACCCCACATCCCTAAGGAACACCCTACATCCCTAAGGAACACCCCACATCCCACTGGCTGGGAGCACCCACGGAACACACGGGAAACTGAGGCAGGAAAAGAGGGACAGATCCGTCTCCCTGCAGCCACCAGTGCACGTTCCAGCCCTTCCCAGGCCTCCTGCATCCCGTGGGATGGGGCTCCCACAGGAAGGGAACAGGGGGCTTGGCCATCCCAGAGAGAGCAGGAGCCCCATGGGGAGGGGTCTCCGCACAGAGCTGATCCGGCCCCCTGCCCGGTCCCTCCCTGTGCCCTCTATCCTCCTTGTGCCCTGTCCCCTCACTTGTGCCCTGTCCCCTCCCTGTGCCCTGTCCCCTCACCTGGGCGATGTCCCCCTCGAGCCGCGGGGGCCGGATGCTGGACAGGTGAATGGTTTTGTGGTCCCCGGAGTTGAGCTTCACCACGATGGCGTCGGCGTTGAGCACCTGCATCACCTGGGGACAGAGACAGAGCTGAGGGGGGGACAGCGGGCACCTGGGCACAGCTGGGCACAGCTGGGCACACCCAGGGCCAGGTGCCACCAGCTCTGCCACCCCGACTTCCACCCCCGGCACAGTGAGTGGCTCCAGCCCCATGCCAGGTGTCCAGGGGGTCACCAGGGGAATGTGGCTCCCGGGACAGTGACATGTGGCACTCCAGGGCACTGCCAGCTGCGTGTGTCCTGTGCCAGGGCTCAGCCCCCCAGGTCTCATTCCAGAGGCAATTCCAGAGGGGACAGGAGCGCCAGCTGGATATGTGACACGGGATGATGCTCGTGGAGGAGGGAGCAAGGACAGCCTGTGGTGGGAGCAAACTAATGAGGATCATAAAGTCATGGAATGCTGGAATGGTTTGGGTGGGAAGGGAGCTCAGAGCCCCTCCAGTGCCAGCCCTGCCATGGCAGGGACACCTCCCACTGTGCCAGGCTGCTCCAGCCCCAATGTCCAGCCTGGCCTTGGCCACTGCCAGGGATCCAGGGGCAGCCCCAGCTGCTCTGGGCACCCTGGGCCAGGGCCTGCCCACCCTCCCAGCCAGCAATTCCCAATTGCCAATCTCCCATCCAGCCCTGCCCTCTGGCACTGGGAAGCCATTCCCTGGCTCCTGGCCCTCCAGGCCTTGGCCCCAGTCCCTCTGCAGCTCTCCTGGAGCCCCTTTAGGCCCTGCAAGGGGCTCCGAGCTCTCCCTGGAGCTTCTCCTCTCCAGACTGGACACTCCCAGCATTCCCAGCCTGGCTCCAGGTGGAGGGGCCAGGAGGATCCCAGGACACACGGGTTTAACATTCCCAGTTCTCCAGCCCCTGGATATTCCCACTGGCAAGACAGGGACCTTTTCCCTGCCCACTCCCCCCAATCCCCCCGGCTCCCGCTGCTGCTTATCCACGATGCTCCCGATCCCACAGAGCCTCGGAAGGAGACGGGAGCTGCCCTACTCCAGCCCTTTCTGCCCGGCAAACGCATCCGCCCCGCCCCGCGCGCTCGGCCGGAGGGAGAGCAGGATTTCGGGAACTGAGATGCGAGCGGACACCGAGGATCGCCAGTGCTCAGCAAAGCCCCCGGGAACGTCCCCGCGCGCGGCCCCGGCCTCTCCCGGCTCCCAGCCCCCGGATTTTCCCTCGGCGGGAGCAGCCCAACGCCGTGCGCCTGCCAAGTGGAGTAATCCAATCTCACGCTCCAGGGCATCCCGGGGCGAGGAGGGAGCGGCCTCTCTCCTTCCTCCCGCCCAAGACTTGGGAAAAGCGGGATGCGAAGCGGAGCTGCTGCAGCCAGGGCCGCTGCGGGTCAGCTCCGGGGGCAGATCCCGCGCTCCATTACACATCCAGCACACGCTTCCCGGGGAGCCGCGGGAGCCGCGGTCACATCTCATTTGTTCCCTGGCAGGAGGCAGCAGCCGGCCAGCAGCTCCCGGCGCTCCGGCAGCTCCCGGCATTCCAGCAGCTCCCGGCGCTGCGGCCCGGCCCGGATCCGTGCGGAGCAGCAGCGGGGACTGGCCGGGCCCCTCCGGCCCCCGGCGTCCCTTCCCGGCAGGACGAACTCACGGGACCCTGCGCCGGGATGAGCCGGCTGCGAGGGGGATGCAGGACACGGGATGCAGCAGGACATGGATATAGGATATGGGATGCAGCAGGACACGGGATGCAGCAGGACATGGATATAGGATATGGGATGCAGCAGGACATGGGATGAAGCAGGATATGGGATGTAGCATGTGGGATGTAGCAGAATATGGGATGTAGCAGGACATGCATGGGAAGAAGCAGGCTATGGATGTAGCAGGACACGGACATAGGATAGAGGATGCAGCAGGACATGGGAAGAAGCAGGACATGGGATGCAGCAGGACATGGATATAGGATACGGGATGCAGCAGGACACGGCCCCGGGAGCAGGGACATTGTGGCTCCCAGGCAGGACACAGCTGGGTGGCAGCAGCTCTGCAGGGCCCTGAGCCAGCTGGGACATGGATGCAGCAGGACATGGATGTAGGAGGACACAGCACCTGGAGCCAGGGCACCCAGGGGCTGCCAGTGCCAGGCAGGACAGAGCAGGGTGGCAGCAGGAGCCAAGAGGGACCCCCAGGGTCTCTGCAGGGCCCTGACCCAGTTGCAAAGGGTCCCTGCAGGATATGGGATGCTGAGGATACGGGGTACGGCAGGACAAGGAATGCTGGAGGACACGGGACACAGGACACAGCAGGACACGGCACCTGGAGCCAGGGCTCCCGAGGGATGCCAGTCCCAGGCAGGACAGAGCAGGGTGACACGAGGGGGACCCCCGGGTGCTCACCCCCCCCCGGGCACGCGTCCCCCTCCTCCTGCAGGAGGGTCGGGGGTGACACGGTGGCACTGCCGGGGCATGTCTCCCGGCCCGTTCCCAGGCCGCTGCATCCACTCCCCTTATCCAATATTTACTGTGGCTTCTCTCGCCTGCAAGAGGCCTTTGATAAAGGGATTGGAGAGATTATTTCTTTAAACCTCTGCAGCTGTTTCTTGCAGAGCCAGCACGCTCCAGCTGCTGCTTCCCGAGTCCCTGGGCTGGGAGTGGGGAGGGCAGGCCAGGAATGCCCCTGCGGCCCCGGCCAGGCTGGTCACCCCCATCCCATCGCCGCTCCCAGGGCACGGAGCTCACAGCCCTGTCCACATTTATCAGGGAAGATTTTTTTCCTCACTGCAAGAGCTGATCCCAACAAGGTCCCCAATTTTCCACCCCAGGCTTCGCTTGCGCCCAGCACTGGGGGCACACAGGGCAGGAGAACTGGGACCAGTACAGGACACAAAACCTCCCAGTTTGGAATGCCCAGGGCAGGACAGGCACAGAGCCAGAGCCGGAGCCAGGACCAGCCTGGCTGCTCCTGCCCGAGGAGGAGGAGAAGGAAGCAGAGGAGGAAGAGGGGAGCAGCTCTTCCTCTGAGGACCGGGAATTCCATCGGGAATTCCACCCTTCCGGGAGGGGTTTGGCAGCAGGACCCCACCCCACAAATCCTGGATGTGCCCCACAGGCACAGCTGATTCCAAATGCTGATCCCAATCCCTGGGAATGGCCACGGACAGACACAGAGCAGCCACTTGGCTGCGACCCGGCCACCTCGGGGTGCCGGGATGTGACATTGGAATGCTGGGACGTGACCTCGGGGTGCCGGGATCCCACCTTTAGGGCTGGTTTCCCTGGGAGCTGGGGGGCACAAGGACCCCTGTGCCTGGGGACCAGGGGGACATGTCCCAGCTCCCAAGGCTCCTGACCGCTGTGCTCCCAGGACAGCATCCCTGTTCTGGGAGGCACAGGGAGCATCCCCAAAGCTGAGGGTGACCTCCTGCACCCCAACAAGGACAGTGGCACTTGGGGAGCCACAGCCCAGCACCAGGAGAGGGTCGAGTGTTCCCCCCCCCATCCCAAAAATGTCCTTTAGAGGGGTTTTGGCAGGGTCTGGCACACGGCTCAGCTCAGGAGCAGCTCCTGGGCCTGGCTCTGGCATATCCCACCAGCTCCAGGGTGATTTGGCCACGGCCAGAGCTCCCAGCAAAGGGAATAAAAATCAAGATCAAAGCAGCCAGGCCTGGTTCAGCCCCATCCACCAGAGCGTGGCAGGACAGGAAGTGGAGCCGGGACACGGCCCGGGGCTGCTACAGGAGCCCCCCGAGCCCGGAGCCGGGAACGGGCTGCCGCAGCCCCCCCGTGCCAGCAGAGGATGGCTCCCAGACCGAACGCAGGCACGGCTCCGCAGCGTGTCCCAAATCCCGCTGCTCCGAGACCGGCTGACGCAGGGATTTCGGCAGAGAGCCTCCAGCCCCTTCGGCACTGCCGTTCCTCCGCTTCCCTCCTCGCCACTCGCAGGCACCAAACCCACAACCGAGGCCGAGCCTGCCCTGCTCCCCCAGCCCAGCCCCGTGCTCCCAGCGCCGGCAGCCCGAGCCCATTTGCCGCGGTTGATCAGCGGTGCAAAGGCAGGTTGGGATCTTCCTCCTCCTCCTCCTCCTCCTCCTCCCCCGCCCCTCGCAGCCCCCTCCAGCAGCTCCTGCGTCAGCTCTGCCGCTGCGAACGAGCCCCGTCGTGCCGAGCACGGAGGCGGCTGCGGCGCCGGGGCCGTCCCTGCGCACCCGCTGCGTGCCCGGCCCCGCGGCTGCGGCCGCTGCACGGACACGGACACGGACACGGACACGGACACGGACACGGACACGGACACGGACACGGACACGGACGGAGCCCCGGGGAGGAGGCCGGACACGTGCCCAGCTGCGGGAGCAGCGCTGGCACTGCGGCCGTGTGGGCATCTGTCCTGATTTTCCTTGTCACTCACAATTCCGGGCAAGGGGGGGAAAAAAAAAAGCCCCCAGAGTGACACCGAAACCCGGGGGGGCTGCGGCTGCCAAAGAATTCCAGAGCCCCGTGCAAAGAGCGGGAGCGACCCACAGGGCGGAGAAATCCCACGTCTCCTCCCCAAAAAGCAGGACGTTGTGTTTGCTGCCTTTGGGGGGCTCGCAGGGAATCCGGACCAGGCCGGAGCGGAACCGGGAGCCCTCCCAGCCCGGGGGGGCCCGCAGAGCCGGGGGCTCTGCCCGGAATTGGGGGCATCCCCCAAACTCTGCCCCCCCAACCCGAGAGCGTCCCACCCCACGGCACCGGGGCTCAATCCCCACCGTTCCCAGGGGAATGCTGGATCCCCACTGCTCCCGGGGGGTGTTTCCCCCATGGGCTGGGGATGCTGCAGATCCCAAAGCCACCCCGGACACCCCTTCCAAGAGACTGGGGTGGGCCCCGCCTGCTGCTATCCCACAAAATCACGGCATCTTGGAAGCGCTGGGAGCATCCAGCCGCCCCCTCCAGCAGCTGAGCGGAGCGTGACTGACGGCCCTGGCACCGCTCCTGGCACCGCTCCTGGCACCGCTCCGGCAGCAGCCACTGCCAGCGGTGCTTCCCAGCGTTCCAGCGCCGGCACACGGCCCTGCCGTGCCCACGGGACACCTGCCCAGGTGGCATTTGTCACCACCACGGGGAGGGGACGACCACGTCCTTATCCCGAGGGATGGGCTCTCGATTCTGGCTTCCCAGAGCCCCTCTGAGCTCAGTGTCCCTGCACTGCTCCCACAGGGAACGCCCAGCAAACCCCTCCCGTTTTGGGGAGGTTTTGGGGACCTCTGCTCCTGTCCCAGCCACATCCGAGCCACCAGAGCAAGCACAGGAGCCATTCCCAACCTCATCCCCCCGGACACGAGCTGACGGCACCACAGGGATCGGCTCCACATGGATGAGGCTGGAGCAGCTGCAGGAACTCCTGGCTGTCCCTGCCCGGCAGCTCCAGAGCTTTTCCATCGCTGCTCCGTTCAACCCCGGCATCTGGGAGTCCCCCAGGATCTGCCGGGCTCGATCCCATTCCCGCTTTTCCCCAGGATCTGCCAGGCTCGACCCCATTCGCGCATCCCCCCAGGAGAAGCCAGGAGAGGCAGGGGTCCCGGACACAATCCCGGCAGGACGGGAGCAGCTGGAAGGACGCTCAGGGCAGGATCCGGCCCTGCGCAGGGACCAGGCCGACTTTCCAAGAAATGCGGCTGCTGCCCATTCCCAGGGAAATTCCAGCGGCTCCGGAGCTGCGGCGCTGGGCGAGGCGCAGCTCCATCTAGTGGGGCCGATCCCACGGATCCTGCCCCGATCCCGGCAGCTCCCGCATCCCACCTGCGCCGGGGCAGGGATTCCCGGGGCATCCATGGGCAGGAACACGGGCAGGGAACGGCGCGGCTGCCCAGAGCCCCACGGCCCCACACCAGCACCCACTGGGAGCGCGCTCAGCGGATTCTCCGAGCCCTGGGAGCAGTGGGGATCAATCCATGGGACAACCAAACCCCTGGGAACATCGGGAATCAACCCATGGGGCAGCCATTCCCCCGGGAACATCAGGAATCAACCCATGGGGCAAACAACCCTCTGGGAGCATCGGGAATCAATCCATGGGACAACCAAACCCCTGGAAGCATCGGGAATCAACCCATGGGGCAGCCATTCCCCCGGGAACATCGGGAATCAATCCATGGTGCAGCCATTCCTCTGGGAGCATCGGGAATCAGTGGAGATGCGAGGCCACCCCTGTGACCCCAGAGGACCGGAGCACGGTGCCAGGACACCCCGGCCCATTCCCACAGACCACAGCCCCTCTCTTGGGGCTCCTTCCCTTCCCCTGGCACCTCTTCCCACTCCAGCCCTGCCGGCGATCCTGGAGTGCAGCTGGGTGGTTTTGCACTGGGATCCAGCTGTGGGAAACCTCTGGGGTTTGTCCAAACCCATGGAGAGGCCGGATCGGGAGCTGGGCACGCTGTCCTCTGCCCCCAGTTCCCAAACGTCCCATTCCCAGCCCTGCTCACCTTGGCCACAAACTGTTTGTCCTTCTGATCCAGGTTTGCCGTGGGGGCCACATAATCCCTCCAGATCCTCAGCTTGCGCTCCTTGGCAAACCTGGGGGGTGGGGACAGTGGGACACCGGGGCCGGGACACCTGGACGGGCTGGGGGTGACATTCCCAGCAAAGCCCCAGGGAGATCCCATCAATCCCACCCAGGATGAGCCACACGGGGCTGGGAAGGGGCTGGAGTTGCTCTGGGCACTCCAGGGATGCAGCTGGGAACAGTGGGGGCAGTGGGATTGGGTGGGGTCAGCTGGGATCAGCGGGATCCCCGTCCCCACGCCTGCCCCACCTCTCGGCTGCGCGCAGTTTGTCGGCGCCGCGGGTGTAGACGGCGATGGACCAATCCACGCAGCGGGCAAAGCCCTCCCTGAGCAGCAGCTCCGTGATGTTCCCATTCTGGAAGACGAGAGAGGGCCTGGGATCAGCAGGACCCCCCAGGACCCCCGTCCCTGTCCCTGCTGGGGGGACCCTGCACAGCCCCTTCCATGTCCCCTGAGCTCCCAGTGCTACCGGAGACCCCCCAGTGACACCCCCGGGCTCTGCCCTCCCCACAAGGACCAGGATCTCCCAAATCCACCGGGAAAGAGCCCACAGATCCCAGGGACGCCCCCGGGCTCTGCCCTCCTCACTGAACCAGGATCTCCCAGACCCACCACAACTCCCATTTACCCCACTGGCAGCACCCTGCAACCCCCTCGAGCACCCCCAGCCCCCCCAGACCCTGCCCGTGCCCCTGGCACCACTTGCCGGGTGCAGGATGGTGCCCAGGATGTTCTGGTTGTGGCAGCTCTCCAGGACAATCTGCACGTCCCTCTGGAGCAGCCGCGACTCCGTGAAAAACTTGGCTTCAGCCGCGAACGGCTCCGGGACCTCGGGAGCATCGGCCTCGCGCTTGAACGTGGGACACTGCGGGACACAGGGACAGTCAGGGCACGGGATGGGCCCAGAAACTGTGGAAAGAGGGTGGGAACCCCCCTGGGGAGGAGGCAGCCCCCATTCCCCAGCTCTGGGGGTGCTTTGGGGGCTGAAATCAGGGAATTTATGTAAGGACAGAGCCCTGTGACTGCCCTGGGAAACACTGCCTGGGATACAAGGACCAACTCCTGCTCTGGGGATCCCTGGAAAGGGACCTGGAGCTGCTGGAGAGAGTCCAGAGAGGCCCCGGAGCTGCTCCAGGGCTGGAGCCCCTCTGCTCTGGAGCCAGGCTGGGAGAGCTGGGAATGTTCCCCTGGAGAGGAGAAGGATCCAGGGAGAGCTGAGAGCCCCTTGCAGGGCCCAAAGGGGCTCCAGGAGAGCTGCAGAGGGACTGGGGCCAAGGCCTGGAGGGACAGGAGCCAGGGAATGGCTTCCCAGTGCCAGAGGGCAGGGCTGGATGGGAGATTGGCAATTGGGAATTGCTGGCTGGGAGGGTGGGCAGGCCCTGGCCCAGGGTGCCCAGAGCAGCTGGGGCTGCCCCTGGATCCCTGGCAGTGGCCAAGGCCAGGCTGGACATTGGGGCTGGAGCAGCCTGGCACAGTGGGAGATGTGGAAGAATTCGATAACCAGTGGAGGCCAGAAAGCTAATTAATGAAAGAGATTTATGTAATTTAGAACCAATGAACGTTCATTCCTTTGTTGGCTCAGAATGCACAAACAGGTGATGAAGTTTTTTTCTGGGGTCTCTGTGGTGGCTGGAATTTTGCTGGCCACAGCCCCGGGCCAAGGACAAAGTGGTGCCGGAGTCGCCGACACCAAAACGGCGCCATTGGGGGGTTTTATGGATCCCCGCGGTTCTGGAGGATTCCGGTTACACCAGCAGCAGCCCCGGGTCGCTCCCGCAGGGGACAGCTGGGACAAGGCCCGGCTGAGGTGGCCGTGCCAGGGGTGTCTCGGGCAGACCTGAGGGCTCTCCAGCTCTGCCCCATCGTCATCCGGAGGGTTTGGAGCACTGGGATGCTCCTCTAGGCCCTTCCCGGAGGGGACACCCTCGGAGAGGGGCTGCAGGGGCCGGGAGGAGACAGCATGGGAGGGGCCACGACACTGTTCGTCCCTCTCCCCTGTCCCCGGGCTGTGACACTGCTCAGTGTCACCTCCCTGCCCGGGGCTCTGCCCCACCCGCCCCGAGGAGCAAACGACCCCCGCTGCAGGCGGGCACTGAGACCCCCTCGAGGGGACACGGAGAGGGCACGGGGGCGGGGACACGAGGGGATGGAGGAGAGACGGGGAGGCACGGAGGAACACGGACGGCGCGGGGGGGACATGGGGGACACGGAGGGACACGGGGAGACGGGGGAGACAGGGGAGACACGGGGAGACGGGAGCAACGCGGAGGGACACGGAGGGGGAGGGACACGGGGGACACGGGGAGACGGGGGAGACACGGGGAGACGGGAGCAACGCGGAGGGACACGGAGAGACACGGAGGGACACGGAGAGACACGGAGGGACACGGAGGGGGCACGGGGGGACGCGGGGAGACGCGGAGGGACACGGAGGGCACACGGGGAGACGAGGGCAACGCGGGGGGAACGCGGAGGGACATAGAGGGACACGGGGAGACGGGGGAAACGCGGGGGGAATGCGGAGGGAACGCGGAGGGACACGGAGGGACACGGGGGGACACGGGGGGACACGGGGGGACACGGGGAGACGGGGGCAACGCGGGGGGAATGCGGAGGGACACGGAGAGACACGGAGGGGACACGGAGGGGACACGGGGGGACACGGGGGGACACGGGGAAGGTGGAGGAGCACGGAGAGGACATGGGGGGACACGAGGACACATGAGACGCGGGACGGGACACGGGGAGAACGTGGCAGGACACGGGGAGAAAACAAGGGGACACGAGGGACACGAGGGGACACGAGGGGACACGAGGGGACACGGGGCACTCGAGGGGACACAGGGAGGACCGCCCCGCCGAGCCGAGCCGAAGGCCGCGCCCGTCCCTTGGCCACGCCCCCGCACGGGTGGTCCCGCCCCCGCATAGGTGGCCACGCCCCTCACGGGTGACCACGCCCCCTCGGGGACGCAGCCGCCCCTTCGTGTCCAGCCCACGCCCCCACATGTCAGACCACGCCCCCACACCCGGCCACGCCCACATCGCGTACAGCGGCCACGCCCCCAAAGCGCAAACCCCGCCCCGCTCTGTAGCCACGCCCACCCATCGCCTTATATGGTGCGTGCCCCCGCCCCCGAACGGTGACGCGCCCTTTGCCCCGCCCCCGCCCGCGGCTTCCGGCGGAAGTGGCGGCGCGGCGGAACCGGCCGGGGGTGAGGGGGCACAGGGGGTCGGGATTTGGGGCCCGGGGGGTTCGCAGGGGTCGGGGTGAGGGTCAGGGTGGGGTCAGGGTGGGGGTCAGGGTGGTCCTGAGGAGGTGACGATGGAGAGCTCAGGGGCGTCCGGAGGTGTCTGGGGCGGTCAGGATGGGGGTCCTGGAGGGGTGTTCAGAGTGGTGTCCTGGGGGGTCAGGGTGGGGGTCCCGGCGGGGTCAGGCTGGGGTTCCTGGCGGGGTCAGGATGGGGGTCTCGAGGGGGTCAATATGGGGGTCCTGGGCAGGGGGTGGTCAGGGTGGTGTTTGCTGCCCATTCGGTATCCGGATGGGCCCAGGACGATGCTCCTGCCCACCCCAAAGGCGCCTTTTCTCCTTGTCCTGCTTTCCCCGCAGATCCCCCCACCATGGAGAAGTTCGGGATGAACTTCGGGGGCGGCCCCAGCCGGAAGGAGCTGCTGGAGACCATCGAGACGCAGAAGCAGCAGCTCCTGCGCTTCCAGGCGCGGCTCAAGGACGTCGTCCGCGCCTACAAGAGCCTCCTGAAGGAGAAGGAAGCGCTGGAAGCCAGCCTGAAGGTGCTCTCCGTGTCCCACGAGGGGGACCTCGCCGTGCCACCAGCTGGAGCTGGGGACTCCCCGGATGACCGGAGCTCAGAGCACAGCGAGGACAGCGTGGGGACGGCCGCCAGCACGGACACTGCAGCCAGCCTGACCAGCACGGCCAGCGTGACCAGCACCAAGGGGGATGTGGCGCCTGAGGAGGACAAACCCGCGGCTCCCCCTTGCCAGAAACCAGAGGATCCGGGCGGCTCCGAGAGCGGGGACCTCTGTGCCGGCGGCGAGTCCGAGCGGCGGCTGCTGCAGCTGAAGGCCCAGCTGGCCACGCTGACCAGCGCCCTGGCCACCGTCACGCAGGAGAAATCCCGCATGGAAGCGTCGTACCAGGCGGAGCGGCGGCAGATTGAAGCAGGAGCTGGAGGAGGCGGCCGGGCGGGCGCGGGAGGAGGCGGACAGGCAGGACGCGGAGCTGCGGCGGCTGCAGGAGCAGCTGGCCGAGACCCGGGCCCGGCTGATCACGCAGCAGCACGAGCGGGAGCGCGAGCAGGGCGACCACGGGCTGATGCTGCGCGAGCTGCAGGAGCTGCTGCGCTCCGAGCGGGATCGCGCCGCGACGCTGAGCGGGAGCTGCAGGAGTCCCGGGAAGCGCTGGCCGGCAGCGCCGGCGCGGCCGAGCGCGCCCAGGGCTACGAGCAGCACGTCCGGCAGCTGAGCCAGGAGCTGGAGGAGCTCAGGCGGGAGCTGCAGGGGGTGCGGGAGGAGAATGGGAAGCCGGACCCCCGGATCCAGGAGCTGCAGGAGGAGATGGCCGGCCTCAAGAACCACTTCCAGCTGCAGCTGGTGCAGGAGATGAAGAAGGTGATTCCTGGCTGGGAATGGGGCGAATCCAGGGATTGGGACAGGGTTTGGGGCTGGAGGAGCCAGATTCCCTCTCCCAGTCTCTCAAAGTCCAGAGCGTCCTGGCTTGGATTGATGGGATGACAATCCTGGGGAACAGCTCTCTGTGGGATGCAGCCAGGGAGTGGGGCTGGAGTAGGACAAATCCCCCTTCCCAGTCCCCCAGATTCCAGGGGGGTTGAAATAAATAGCACAGGGTGCCCAGAGCAGCTGGGGCTGCCCCTGGATCCCTGGCAGTGGCCAAGGCCAGGCTGGACATTGGGGCTGGAGCAGCCTGGCACAGTGGGAGGTGTCCCTGCCATGGCAGGGCTGGCACTGGGGGGGGCTCTGAGGTCCCTTCCCAACCCAACCCATTCTGTGATTCCAAACACACAAATCCCCAAAAAGCCAGGACAGGGAGGTGTCTCAGGCGGGATTCCCAGGGTGGGGAAGGCCCCTTGTTGGTTTGGAGCAGAGCAAGGACCCTGTGTGACCCCAGCTGTGTCCCGCCGTGTCCCCGTGCTGCCCTAACCCCGCCGTGTCCCTGCAGACGGCCCAGGCTGAGGAGCAGCTGCGGCAGCGCTCACAGCGCGAGGAGCAGCGCGTGGCCGAGCTGGAGGCCCAGGTGTCCCAGGTGTCCGAGCTGCTGGGCACCTACGAGAAGGCCAAGCAGAGGGACCAGGGCACCATCCAGAGGCTCAAGGACCGCATCGTGCAGCTGGACCTGGAGAACAAGACCTTGGCCATCGCCGCCTCCAGCCGCTCGCTGGGCGAGGTCGCCGTGGAGGAGGCCACGCTGGACGTGACCGTGCTCAAGGAGAAGATGGAGAAGCTGCGGAAGCTCCTGCAGGCAGCGGCGGCCGCCAAGGGCCCGGCGGGGCCGGACGCGGAGGAGCCGCGGGAGCCGGAGCTGCCCCCGGGCACCGGGGATGGGAACGGGGACAAGGCCCCGGGCGGGCACTGCCAGCAGGAGCTGAGGCAGCTCAAGGAGGAGTTTGAGCGCTACAAGGTGAGGGCGCAGCAGGTGCTCAAGAGCAAGGCCGGCAAGGACGTCGGCCTGGCCAAGGAGCTGGAGGAGGCACGGGAGCAGCTGGCAGAGCTCCGGGACAAGCACGTGCTGCTGCAGCTGGCCGCGGACGACGTGGAGAAGCAGCACCGGCAGGAGCTGGAGGCCAAGAAGCAGGAGCTGTCCCAGCTGCAGCAGCTCCACCGGCAGGAGCTGGAGCGGTGCCAGCTGGAGTTCCGGGAGCGGGCGCTGCGCCTGAGGAGGAGATGCACAAGCAGCGGGACCGGGCGCTGGCCGTGCTGGCCGAGAAGGACCGGGAGCTGGAGCAGCTCCGCGCCCTCACGCTGCCCCACGGCCCCAAGGGCTCCCGGGACGCCGCCCCCGGGGACGTTCCCAGCCAGGACTCCTCGGAGATCCTCCCGCAGGCGCTCCAGCTGTGCTCCGGCTCCGAGCCCACCTTCTTCCTGTACGCAGAGCAGCTGGCGCGCAAGGAGGTGGAGATCGCGGCGCTGCGGAAGCACAAGCACCAGCTGGAGATGCAGCTGCACCAGCTCCAGGGCAGGGCCCTGGCCGAGGAGGACAAGCACCGCGAGGAGGTGGCGGCGCTGCGGGCCGAGATCCAGAAGAACTGCCGGGACAAGAGCAGGGAAGGAGCCAACCTGGAGTACCTGAAGAACGTGGTGTACCGGTTCCTGACGCTGCCGGACGCGCGGGGCCGGCAGCAGACGCTCACGGCCATCCTGGCCATCCTGCACTTCAGCCCCGAGGAGAAGCTGAGCATCGCCAAAAGCTCGGCCCACGGCTCCTGGTGGCTCCACGGGAAGAGATGAGGGCTGGATTTGATTCCCTTTTCTGTAAGAACTTGTTCACGAGGACTGACCAAAACCTCGTCCCGGCCACTCCCGGAGCTCTCCAGAATCTGGGCTCCAGTTGGTGTTTTTAGCACTAATTTGCAGTGGGATTGTGCCAGCTTTTCCAGCCCCAAAGCCTCTGCGGTGGGAATTTGCTCCAAGTTGGGACTTGATCTGAAAACCATGGAATTGAAGATGCTGAGCTTTTTTAAAGGTGATTTAAAAACAATCCCTGCCTGTCAGGCGTGGGATTGAGGGGATTTCACTTGGATCTTTAAGCTCCAGCCAGGCTGGTGACTCAGGAGATGAAAGCAAAGGTGGGAAGCACTTTAGGTGGAGCTAAAATAGCACCAGGCCATGGAAGGCTCAGGGAGATGGGGCTCAGTGCAGGAATTCTTGGGCATTTTCCAAGGGTCTTTTCCAGAGCCGGATTGAACCAGTGGATGCAGCTCCAGGCTCATGCAGGGGCTCAGGCTCTCCTTCCTTCCCAGGGATCCTCTCTGGGGTTATCAGGGATTCCAGGAAGGAGAAAGGATCTCCCTGTGGGTGATTCCCACCCCAAGGCACTGCCAAGCGGGAATCTGAGCTGCCTGACCCTGGCTGGGAGCAGGAGGCAGAGGAAAGGCTGGAATGGGTGCCCAGCCTCTGGTTTTTGGGGGCTCCAGGGAAGTTTGGCTGCTCAGTGGTGCTGATTTGGGAAGGAAGGGGCTGCTCCTGCTGGGGTGGGAGCAGCAGCGAGGGACAGGAGGTGACAGCTCTGGGCAGGGACCCTGGTGACAGTGACAGCCTGGCCAGGGCTCAGGAACCTTGAGGTGCTTCCCTGATTTCTTGGGAATTGGTGACAGAAGGAAGCCGGGACACCCCGGAATGCCCTGGGATGTTTCACTGGCAGCCCTGGATTTGGCTCTTCCCAGCTCTGCTCCCCTGGGTCCCCCAGAGCCTCCTCACCTGCACAGGCACAATCCCGTGTTTGGAATTAAATCCCGGCTGCTAAAGCTCGGCTTCCCCAGCCCAGAGACAGGGATAGGTCTGGATTAACACCCCAGGAGCTCCTGGAGCCCAGTTAAGAGCAGGTTTGGGACCAGCTCCCGGTGCTGCACTGCCCAGGGAGCCTTGGGAATGATCCCGGGACAGGGACAAGGACAGGGACCTGCAACTTCCCTCCTTTCCTCCTTGGCTGTCCTGGTCCTGTGAGCAGCCAAATTCCCTGGATTCCCCTCTGGCCATTGCAGCCCTTGGGGCCAATTTCTCCTCAAAAAAGTCCTCAGGGAAAACATGTCCCGGGCAGAGCCTGTCCCTGCTGGGAGGGGGACACAGCCAAGCCCTTCCTGGGGCTCAATCCAGGGATGTTCCCACTGGGAGCAGCAGGATCCGGGTGCTGCCCTGATGGAGGGAGCTGGGTGGGAATGGGAGAGTTTGTCCCAGGAATGTTTGAAACGCTCCTTAAGAATAAAAGTGCTGGCTCAGCCCAGTGCCTGCGCCCAGTTTGGAAAGGCTGAATCAAGTGGTGCCTTGGGAATGACAGGGATGGCTCCAACTCTTTCCCTGGAGCCATTCCCACAACTCCAGAGGGAGGTGGAGCCTCCTCCTGCTGCAGCCTCGCTGCTCAGTCTGGGGGGATGGATTCCTGTTCTCCCTCTGCTCCTGCAGGATGGAGTGGCTGGGAATGGATTCCAGGGGTGCTGGGGACCCGCGTGGGGCCAGCTGGGAGCAGGGAATCAGTGTGGGATCCTGGGAGAGGATCCAGCCGGGAGGACGCGGATCCATCCCTGTGCCCTCCATCTGTCCCTGGCAGAGGAAGATGAGGAAGCAGCTGCGGGGGAGCATCCCCAGGAGTGCCCAGCTCCCTGTCACTGCCACCCTCCTGCAGCTCCCGGTGCCCTTCCTTCCTCTGCTCTCCCTCCTCCCCTCAGACCCTCCCCCACATTCCTCCCTCCCTCTTCCCTCTCTCCCTTCAGCCAATATCCCTGAAATAAAGGTAAAATTCCTGTTTGAGGGAACTCTGGTGGCTCTTGGGGTGGGGCCGGGCATTGCTTGGGGACTTTTGCTGGGTAGTGGAACATCCTTGGGTTTAAAATTATCACAAAATTACGAAATCCCATCATTTCCTGAGGTTGCTGGGAGTGTGAGAATGGGAATGGTTCATTCCTGCACCTTCAGTCCTGGTTTGGCACCTGAGTGGATGCAGAGGAGTCTGGCACTGAGAATCCCGGGATGGCTGGGTGGGAAGGGACCTCAGAGCCCCTCCAGTGCCAGCCCTGCCATGGCAGGGACACCTCCCACTGTGCCAGGCTGCTCCAGCCCCAATGTCCAGCCTGGCCTTGGCCACTGCCAGGGATCCAGGGGCAGCCCCAGCTGCTCTGGGCACCCTGGGCCAGGGCCTGCCCACCCTCCCAGCCAGCAATTCCCAATTGCCAATCTCCCATCCAGCCCTGCCCTCTGCCACTGGGAAGCCATTCCCTGGCTCCTGTCCCTCCAGCCCTTGGCCCCAGTCCCTCTGCAGCTCTCCTGGAGCCCCTTTAGGCCCTGCAAGGGGCTCTCAGCTCTCCCTGGAGCTTCTCCTCTCCAGGGAAACATTCCCAGCTCTCCCAGCCTGGCTCCAGAGCAGAGGGGCTCCAGCCCTGGAGCAGCTCCGGGGCCTCTCTGGACTCTCCAGCAGGACGGGGAGCTCTCGGCTGCTCTCCCGGTGCTGTTCCCTCATTCCCAGTGTGCCCAGGGGCATCCGAGCGCTCATTTGGGCTCTCCCGCGCCGGGGGCTGATCCCGCCCCGCTCCCGGGGCTGGCACCGAGCTGGCTGCTCCTTTGGGAAGCTCCTGCTGCCCCGGCCGGGCAGGTTCCTCCGGCTGTGCCGTGGCCGTGTCCCACAGACGGGCGTGGGGCGAGCCCGGGCAGCAGCGGCAGCGGGAGCTGCTTCCATCCATCCCGGGAAGGCTCCGGGCTCCCACCGCCGGCCATGGCCAAAGCACAGGAACGGCCCCCGGCTCTGTCGGATATCCAGGTAAAGGCGTGCGGGAACCCTCCGGAGAGCCGGGAGAGGCTCGGCTGAGCGCTGCATTCCCATTCCAACAAATCCTGCCCGAGGGGGCTCCCCCCACGCGGGATTTGGGGCAGCGCTTTGGGGGCCGGCCCAAGGTGGCCGCGGCCACCAGCAGAGAAGGGACGACAGCCGGGAGAGCTTTCGCTGGGCCCGGTGCGGCTCTTCCCAGGCTCCTGCCCCGCTGTTCCCGGCTCACTCCCGAGTCCGGGATCCACCCGGCTCCGGCGGCCGCTCCGGTTCCTCGGCCGCGGCTCCAGCCCCGGGCGACGGAAGCTGAGGAGGAGATCCCAGCAGGAAACTCGGGAAGAAGAAGCAGGGAAATCCCCCCACAGTGCAGCCGCCGCCGAGGGGCTGCTGAGGAACCGGCCCTGGCCCCTCCTTTCCCCGCAGCAGCGACGGGAAACGCCTTTGCCTGGGTTCCTGGGCACGGCTTCGGGAGGGATGGCCGAGGGAGAGAGTCCGGCCGTGCCGAGGGTCCCACGTCCCCGCTGCCGGGGGGGGGCCGGGGCTCGGGGTGGCCCCGCTCCGGGCCGGCCGAGCCCCGCTCCCTCCGTGCCTCCCGCAGGTCCTGGCGCTGACGGGCGTCACCCTCCCGGCAGCGCTGCTCAGGTGGGTCCTGTCCCCTGTCCCTCGCCCTGCGCTGGCCCCTGGGGGTGGCAGCGGCTCTGCCGGGACATTCACCACCCTCCCCGTCCCTTCCAGCCTCCTGGGCAGCGGATCCGTCCTCGCTGTCACCTCCTGGCAGGGGCGCTGCTGCCACATCCAGGTGAGTGCCACCGGCGGTGCTGCCACATCCAGGTGAGTGCCACCGGCTCCTGGCAGAAGCAATGACGCCACACCAGGTGGGTGTCACTGGTTCCTGGCAGTGCTGCCATGTCCAGGTGAGGGTCACCGGCTCCCAGGGACACAGAGCTGCGTCTGGCCCCAGCTAAGCCCGAGGCAAAGCCGGGCCAGCGCCGGGTTTAAAGCCCCGGGAAGGGGCAGGAGGTGCAGGATGCCCACCACCCGGCATTAGCTCCGGGCCCAGCCTGGGAAGGGCCGTGGGAGCTCCCGGGGCTGCTGCCAGCAGAGCTAACGCGGTGCCCTGTCCCCAGCTGCGGCCCCTGTTCCTCCTGGCCCTGGCAGATTTCCTGGCCGCCACCGCGCTGCTGGGCACGGGAACCATCCCGCTGCTGCCGGCCCCGCTCTCCGTGCCCGCCTACGCCGCCTGTCCCTACGGGCGGATGCTGACCACGGTAAGGGGACACTGCTGGGGACAGCTGGGACCTGTCTGCGGCTGGAGTGTCCTGGGGTCCCCTCCGCGGGGTGGGCACCGGGACAGGTGTGCGGGGGCCGGTGGGTGTCAGGGTGCGGAGCACGATGAGGGGAGGGGACAGGGGGCAGGAGGATGTCGGGGTGCAGAGGGAAGGTAGAAGGTGCCCTGGCGGCGCTGGACACAGCAGGATCCCCTCTCCTCTCCCAGACCTCCTACGCCGTCTCGTTCCTCATGGTCGTTGTTTACGCGTTCGAGTCGCACCGCACCGTCCTCGGGGGGCGAGCCCGGCCCCCGGCAGCGCTGCAGGTCCGTGCCCCGCCCTGGCCACACACAGCCCTGTCAGGACAAGGGAGCAGCGGGGCGATCCAGGGCAGCCCCTTTTCCCGGGAATTCGGGGTTCCCCTCGTCCCCCCGGCTACGGCCGCCCCTCCGGCCCCGGCTCACGGCGCTTGTCCCGCAGGAGCGGAGCCGCTGCCTGGAGCGCGCCTGGCAGGCGATTCCCTACATCCTGGCCTGGTAGGTGCCCGCCGCCGGCCCGCCCCGCTCGGAGCGCCCCGGCCGTGCCAGGAGGTCCCGGGACTGTCACATCCATCCCTTCCCAAGGCTGGTGCCGGCGCTGACGCTCCTGGCGCAGCTGATCGCCCGCGGCACCTCCGTCGCCGACATCGCGCCCGTGGTGCCCTGGGACGGCCGTGGCTCCAACGACACCTTCAGCCTTTACTGCTCCAGGTACGGCTCCTCCGCCCCCGCCCCTGCCCGGGGCATCGCTGCGGCCCCCGGGACACCGCCGGGGGTTTGGGACCAGCAGCACCGCTCTGTCCTTCCAGCTGCCTCCTCCTGATCCACCCGAACCAGGACATCTGCTCCCAGGTGGGCGCTGCCCCTCCCTCGCTACCCGCCCGCCCTCCCTACGGGCCCGGGGGGCTCCGGGAGCCGCGGGGGCTCCGAAGGTCGCTGGCCCCGGCCCCGCTCATTTCCCGTTGCCTCCCAGTCCGGCGGGGGGAAGAACGCGGGGCTGGAGGAGAAAATCATCTTCCTGCTGTACCTGCTGCTGGTGCTCGGCTGCTGCTCGGTGAGGTCCCGGCTCTGGGGGTTCTGGGGGGTCCCCAGCGCCCCGCTGACCCCCGGACCCCCCCCCGCAGCTCCTGTACCGGCGGGTGCGGCTCCGGTGCCGGGGCAACGCGGCGCTGCCGCTGCTGAGCCTGGACAGGGACGGCGGCTTCGGCGGCCGGAGCGGCCGCAGCGTCAGCAAAGCCTCCCTGTACTTCCAGCTGGTTTTCCTGCTCTGCTGGACGCCAGGCAAGGCCGGCGGGTGTCCCAAAGACCCCTGCAGGGTCACAGAGAGGGTGTCCCCAGCACCCCCCACCCCTGCAAGGTCACACCGAGGGTGTCCCAAAGCCCCCCCGAGCCCTGCAAGGTCACAGAGAGGGTGTCCCAAAGCCCCCCGAGCCCTGCAGGGTCACTGTGGGGGTGCCCCACCAAGGAATGTCCCTCTGTGTCCCACCCACAGCCTTCCTCCTCACCATCCTCTCCTTCACCAGCATCAGTCCTGCCTCGCTCTTTGTCCTCTACGTGTCCACAGTGAGTAAAGCCCCTTTGCCAGGGCTCCCAGGCTGGACATTTGTCCCCATCCCACCTGGGAGCTGTGACAGTCCTTGGGGACACCCCGGGCAGGCTTTTCCCACGGTTTTTGGGTTGGAATTTCATTCCTTGGCTCTTCCCGGGACGTGCTTTATCGGCCACACCAAGAGGAAAGTCTCCCGTGTCCTGTGCCACCCTGCCCGGGCTGTCCCTGCAGGGACAAGGAGCCCTGACCCCGTGTCCCCGTGTCCCCAGGCCCTGAGCGTGTCCCTGCAGGGGTTCCTGCACTGCCTGGTCTATGCCTGGATGAGGGAGAACTTCCGGCGGGAGGTGCTGGCCCGGAGCCCCCCCCTGCAGAGCCCCGGGGGGATCCAGGCTTTCTACGACGACTCCCTGGAGCCTGCTCCCTGAGCTCCCACCTCATCCCGTTCCCTGGGGGCTGCTCCCTGAGCTCCCACCTCATCCCGTTCCCTGGGGGCTGCTCCCTGAGCTCCCACCTCATCCCGTTCCCTGGGGGCTGCTCCCTGAGCTCCCACCTCATCCCGTTCCCTGGGGGCTGCTTCCTGAGCTCCCACCTCATCCCGTTCCCTGGGGGCTGCCCAAAGCCCCCGCGGGATTTGCACATTCGCAGCAACTCAGAGAATCCTGGAATGGTTGGGTGGGAAGGGACCTCAGAGCCCCTCCAGTGCCAGCCCTGCCATGGCAGGGACACCTCCCACGGCTCCCGGTGTCCCGGCAGGATCCCCCTGGATGCGGCCCCTCGTGCCTGGAGCGGTTTGGGGAGGGCACAGGTGGGGCTGGGCAGGTCCCACAGCGCTGGAGGCACCCGCAGCCCCTCCCTGCTGGAGACCCCCAACTTCCAACTCCTGCTCCGTGCAGAGAGCAGATCCACAGGGACAGAGCACGGGATCCCGGAGTCACTGAGGCTGGAAAAGAAGCTGTGGCTGCCCCTGGATCCCTGGCAGTGGCCAAGGCCAGGCTGGACATTGGGGCTGGAGCAGCCTGGCACAGTGGGAGGTGTCCCTGCCATGGCAGGGCTGGCACTGGAGGGGCTCTGAGGTCCCTTCCCACCCAGCCATTCCAGGATATTGGGGTTGCAGATGGGGTCTGGCCTCCTCGCAAGGAATGCAAAGCTAAAAATACATCCCTGAGGAAGAATTCCTGAAGGAGGAAGTTTGGGCTGTTGAGGAACAGCTACAAGACCACGGTGGAGTCCCCACTCCTGGAGGGATTTCAAAGCCCTGTGGACATGGGCAGTGGTGGCAGTGGCAGAGCTGGGAATGGTTGGACTCAAGGGGCTCCAGGGCTTTTCCAACCCAAATTCCATGATTCCATGATTCCATGCCGTGGGAAGGGCACAGGGACACACGGCCTCCCATAGGTGCTGGGCCAGGCGCTGTGAACCCTCTGGAAAAACGGGATGGCCATGAGTGACCGAGAGCAGGGACAACCATTCCCAACCCAATAAACCCCCCCAGACTCCAAATCAGGACCCAGTTTGGCTCCAGGGTTTTTTTTTAAGCTAAGATTTCCTACTGTGCAGGAGGGTTTGGGGCCTGCACGGACACACACGGAACACGTACAGGATTTACACCATCCCTAAGGATATTGCACAGAATTCCTTACTCCAGCGAGGCTGGGAGACCCAGCGGCCTCCTGCTGTTCCTGCCTGGCTCCAGAGGGGAAATTTGGGAAGAGTTCAGCCCCCTCTGAGCCCCCCATCCCCTTCCCAGCCCCGAGAATGGGCAGGGACTGATGGAAACGGCGCAGCTTCCACTGGGAGCACTGGGAGCTGCCCCAGCTCAGGGCAGGAGCAATCCCACAATCCTGCCCCGTGCAGAGGTGCTGGGTTCGACGCCTCCAGGCTCCTGCATCCCTCCCAAACCCTTTTCTTAGGCTAAAATTTCGTCCCTGGGTGGACCCCCGGGTGGTGCAGTGCAGTCTGCGAGCAGCAATGCCCTGGTCCCAGCGGATCCATTCCCGAGGCAGGAAGGGGGGTCCCAGGCACAGGAGCCGCCTCTGGAGCAGGGGCAGAGCAGCAGGGCCCGTTCCTGCTCGGCACAGGCTGCGGGGATCAGCTTCTCCGGGTTTTATTGGGAAGGGGCTGCCAGGAGCTCTCGCAGTGCCTCGGGCACAGCCCCGGCCCCGCTGTGCCCCTGGAGCTCGGGCTGGGTTTCCAAGCAGGATAAATGGGATTGGGGGCCAGCTCCTCCCAGCAGCCGTTCCCAGGCACTCCGGGAGCTCTGATCCCTGCGGATGCTCCAGCCCCTCCTCTGGCTCTGCCCTGGAGAAACAGAGCAGCATTCCATGTCCAGCAATTCCTCCTCCCGCTCCCACCGGCTGTCCAGGGACAGGGACGATGTTGTCACCTCCTCATCCTCCTCGGGAGCTGTCCTGAGCACAGCCCCCCCAGGGCTGCTCCTGCTTCTCCCGGGCGGGATGGGGCCGTGGGAATGCCGAGGATCCAAGCGTGGTTGAAGTGTCCGAGCGGGCCCCGCACGCCCGGAGCCCTGGGGTCACTCCTGCCCTGCTGGCGGCCACCAGGGGACAACTCCCGGGGCCAGCCCCGGCCCAGCTCCGGGAGCAGCGCCCGGCTCCGCCCCGCGCGCTCCAAGCGGCCCCAGGTGCGATCCCGGCTGGATCGGGGCAGGAGCTCCTCTCCGAACGCCGCCGCAGCTGCCCCGGCGGGCTGGGAGCGGCCGGGAAGGTTCTCCCGCTCCAGGAGCCCTGCCAGGCTCAGGGGTGGTGCAGCACGGCCTGCAGGTCCTCGGGCAGGGAGCCGATGATGGTGTCGATGTAGAGACTCACCCTCTGCAGGGTCTCCTCCTTGACGGGCAGGTGCTGGCACCGGGCCCTCACCTGCACGGGAAATGGGAATGAACACATTCCAAGGGCCTTTTCCCCTGCCCCGGGCGCTGGAAATGGGAATGAACACGTTCCAGGCCTTTCCCCCTGCCCCTGGCACGTGGCTGCTGCAGTTCAGGATAAAAACAGGCAGGAAACACCACCTGAGCCTCAGGAGGTGAGGAACATCCCTGGATCCTCCCAGCTCTGAGGATTTCACACAAACACGGAACTTCCCTGAGTTTCCCAGCCCTCCAGGGAGGGAGAACAAGGTTTTCCAAGGCACAGGGGTGATCCATGTCCCACATTTTTCTCCACCCAGGGAGAGGAAGGAGTGCAGGGACAGGGAGGGACTCACCAGCTTCTCCCGGAGCTTCAGTACCAGGTCCACGATCTCCACCTCAGACTTGTCCTTCATCCAGGCCACGATGTCCTGAGGAGAGAGTGGCTTCCCTCAGGGACACTTCCCAAGGGATTCCCCTAAGGAAAGCCTGAAGTAAAGGTAAGCAGGGGATTTCTCACCCTCATTCCTGGAACAGCGAACAGAGCTCACCCAGTGCCAGCCCTGCCATGGCAGGGACACCTCCCACTGTGCCAGGCTGCTCCAGCCCCAATGTCCAGCCTGGCCTTGGCCACTGCCAGGGATCCAGGGGCAGCCCCAGCTGCTCTGGGCACCCTGGGCCAGGGCCTGCCCACCCTCCCAGCCAGCAATTCCCAATTCCCAATCTCCCATCCAGCCCTGCCCTCTGGCACTGGGAAGCCATTCCCTGGCTCCTGGCCCTCCATGCCTTGGCCCCAGTCCCTCTGCAGCTCTCCTGGAGCCCCTTTGGGCCCTGCAAGGGGCTCTCAGCTCTCCCTGGAGCCTTCTCTTCTCTGAGGAAAGAATTTCTTCCGAATACTTGGGACAAAATAAACTAAAAGCCCTTGGTGCTTCCAGCCTGGCTTGGGAAGAGCCAGAGGGATGGCACACAGGTGTCAGGGATCACTGGCACAGCCCTGTCCCTGTCACCCACCGCCTCACAGATGGCCTCCAGGTGCAGGGCCTCGAGCTTCTGGGTCATCTCCCGGTGCCGCTGCCGGAACCAACCGTCGAAATTGGGCGACTTGAAGAATCTCCTGTGGAGAGAGGTCAGGAATCGTGGAACTGTGGGGTCCCAGAGCTGGGAGGGACAATCCCAATCCAACAACCCCCCCGTGCCCCAGAGCTCCCTGAGGTGTCCCTGGGGAGGGGACAGGGGGACCTGGAGCTGGCTGTGGGACACACCAGGACATGGGCACAGATTCCCAGAGCAGCTGTGGCTGCCCCTGGATCCCTGGCAGTGGCCAAGGCCAGGCTGGACATTGGGGCTGGAGCAGCCTGGCACAGTGGGAGGTGTCCCTGCCATGGCAGGGCTGGCACTGGAGGGGCTCTGAGCTCCCTTCCCACCCAACCATTCCAGGATTTTGTAACTCTGTGATTATTGTTCCTGATCACTTTCTGGGATTTTTTCCTTCCCCATATCCATGCATTTCCCATTTTCCTTCCTCAAGCATCCAACTTCGGGATTTTTCCCACTCCTATCGCACCAAGTGTCTTCTCCATCCCATCCAGGACGAATTAACCTTAGGAAAGCCCTGGACAAGCTCCCCTGCAGGGTCTCCACTCACCTAAAACACACCAAGCCCAGGGCTGAATTTTCCCTGGATTTGCTCTTGCTGCCCATCCCGAGTTAACCCATGGACGAGTTCCCTGTGTGTTCCCAGTGCTGCTCCAGGGTTCGCTGTGCGTTGGGGCTGGCCCAGCTGGGCTGGGCTCAGGATTCCCTGCAGGTCTCACCTGTAGAGCCCCAGCCAGTCCCCCTTGAGCACACAGGTGAGCTGGGGGCCCGCGTGCTCCAGGCTCTTCATGAAATCCTCCTGGCAGAACGGGCGGATCTGGGGCGGGTTCTGCACAGGGAAAATCCATATTAATCCATGGAAGTCCACATCAGAGAAGCCCAAATGCAGCCAGGGAAATGAGGGCTGCACTTCCAGTGGGAGAGGAAGGACAGAGGATAAAAACACCCCCAGGCTGATCTTCACGTGAGATTCCCGGTAATTCAGCTCCTGGCAAAACTGGGAACATCCGTCCCAAGGGTTGTTTCAGACTTTAATTAATGTTTAAAGGAGTGAAAACCCTCTTCCTTCAACAGGGGAGGTTCCCAGGTGTGTGCCCAGCACCCTGTGACCATTCCCAATCCCACAGGGAAGGACGACTGGGAAGTGCACCCCACCTTCCACGGAGTGATGGCCCTCTGCAGAGGCATCAGGCTGGCCATGTAATGCTCCTACAGCAAGAAAAGATAAAAATAAAAATAATAATTTACAGCTGAGGAGCCTCTGGTGTTGCCCAGAGCAGCTGGGGCTGCCCCTGGATCCCTGGCAGTGGCCAAGGCCAGGCTGGACATTGGGGTTGGAGCAGCCTGGCACAGTGGGAGGTGTCCCTGCCATGGCAGGGCTGGCACTGGAGGGGCTCTGAGGTCCCTTCCCCCCCAGCCATTCCAGGGTTCCCTGTTCTGGATCTGTCCCAGGTGCTGCTCCCGCTCCCCGCTGTCCCCTGAGGTGTCCCTGGCACTCACCAGGGGGATGATGAAGCTCTGGGTGAGCTCCAGGAGGTGCCTCCTCAGCAGAGCGCTCTGCACCTCTGACGGGCGCTTCCGCTGGATGCCCTGCAAGCACAGCCCCGTACCCGCTGTCACCCAGCTGTCCCTCAGTGTCACACACAGCCCAGCACCCGCTGTCACCCACCTGTCCCTCAGTGTCACACACAGCCCCGTACCCGCTGTCACCCAGCCGTCCCTCAGTGTCACACACAGCCCAGCACCCGCTGTCACCCACCTGTCCCTCAGTGTCACACACAGCTCCAGCACCCGCTGTCACCCAGCTGTCCCTCAGTGTCACACACAGCCCAGCACCCGCTGTCACCCCACCTGTCCCTCAGTGTCACACCACAGCCCCGTACCCGCTGTCACCCACCTGTCCCTCAGTGTCACACACAGCCCAGCACCCGCTGTCACCCAGCTGTCCCTCAGTGTCACACACAGCTCCAGCACCCGCTGTCACCCACCTGTCCCTCAGTGTCACACACAGCCCAGCACCCGCTGTCACCCACCTGTCCCTCAGTGTCACACACAGCCCAGCACCCGCTGTCACCCACCTGTCCCTCAGTGTCACACACAGCCCCGTACCCGCTGTCACCCAGCCGTCCCTCAGTGTCACACACAGCCCCGTACCCGCTGTCACCCACCTGTCCCTCAGTGTCACACACAGCCCAGCACCCGCTGTCACCCACCTGTCCCTCAGTGTCACACACAGCCCCGTACCTGCTGTCACCCAGCTGTCCCTCAGTGTCACACACAGCCCCGTACCCGCTGTCACCCAGCCGTCCCTCAGTGTCACACACAGCCCCGTACCCGCTGTCACCCAGCCGTCCCTCAGTGTCACACACAGCCCAGCACCCGCTGTCACCCACCTGTCCCTCAGTGTCACACACAGCTCCAGCACCCGCTGTCACCCAGCCGTCCCTCAGTGTCACACACAGCCCCGTACCCGCTGTCACCCAGCTGTCCCTCAGTGTCACACACAGCCCCGTACCCGCTGTCACCCACCTGTCCCTCAGTGTCACACACAGCCCCGTACCCGCTGTCACCCAGCTGTCCCTCAGTGTCACACACAGCCCAGCACCCGCTGTCACCCCAGCTGTCCCTCAGTGTCACACACAGCCCAGCACCCGCTGTCACCCAGCTGTCCCTCAGTGTCACACACAGCCCAGCACCCGCTGTCACCCACCTGTCCCTCAGTGTCACACACAGCCCCGTACCCGCTGTCACCCACCTGTCCCTCAGTGTCACACACAGCCCCGTACCCGCTGTCACCCAGCCGTCCCTCAGTGTCACACACAGCCCCGTACCCGCTGTCACCCACCTGTCCCTCAGTGTCACACACAGCCCCGTACCCGCTGTCACCCACCTGTCCCTCAGTGTCACACACAGCCCAGCACCCGCTGTCACCCACCTGTCCCTCAGTGTCACACACAGCCCCGT
The DNA here is from genome assembly GCF_000738735.6 of Corvus cornix cornix. Taxonomy (NCBI): domain Eukaryota; kingdom Metazoa; phylum Chordata; class Aves; order Passeriformes; family Corvidae; genus Corvus; species Corvus cornix. The sequence goes on from NC_047057.1 coordinate 358,218, forward strand.
ACCCGCTGTCACCCAGCCGTCCCTCAGTGTCACACACAGCCCCGTACCCGCTGTCACCCACCTGTCCCTCAGTGTCACACACAGCCCCGTACCCGCTGTCACCCACCTGTCCCTCAGTGTCACACACAGCCCAGCACCCGCTGTCACCCAGCCGTCCCTCAGTGTCACACACAGCCCCGTACCCGCTGTCACCCACCTGTCCCTCAGTGTCACACACAGCTCCAGCACCCGCTGTCACCCAGCTGTCCCTCAGCGTCACACACAGCCCAGGCACCCACTGTCACCCATGGCACAGCTGGGCCACCCAGTGCCACCCATGTCATGCACATCCAGGTTACCCAGTGCCACCCTCTGTCACAGCTGGGTCACCCAGTGCCACCCACAGCACAGCCGGGTCACCCGGAGTCACCCACTGTCACAGCTGCATCACCCGGTGTCACCCAGGTGTCCCTCGGTGTCACACACAACCTGCAGCTCTGCAGCCAAGGGAGCCTGAAGTGCTGCCCAACATCCAGATCCCAACATCCAGATCCCAACATCCAGATCCCAACAGCCAGATCCCAAAGCGCAGGTTCCACCCTCTACTCAAATCCATTAAAATTTCAAGTTTCACTACACAAAACCCGGTTTTTCTCAGGCTCTTTGTTTGATATCAGTTGTTCCCCCCAGCTCATCATTAGCACCAGGATTTAACCCTTAACACCAAGTGAAAAATCCTAAACCTGGCATGACAAACGTGTCCCAATATGGACAAATCATCCCAAACTGTAAATTCTGCTCCTCTGGAGAGCTCTGTCTGCTCAAACCAAGCTCCTGGCACAGTTTTCCCACCCAGGACAGAGTGGGAGTGCTCACCTTTAGTAGCCTTTTTATCAGGGTTTTGTCTTTGTGAAGGAATGTTTTATAGGAAGTGTAGATTCCTAGATGGGAAAAACACGGAATCAGGAAAAAAGCAGGAGTTAGAAACACATTTTTGCCTATTGAGGTGCTGCTGCAGGGGGCAGGGAGAACAGGGCTGAGGATCCCTGCACAAACCCTGGCAGCTCCGCGGGGAATCCCAAAAATCATTTACAAACCATAGAAAATGATGGCATTGCCAGTGCAGCAGCGTTAAAGGGCACTGAGCTCCCTCCAGCACCTTCCCACAATGAATTCAGGGAGAGGGAACTCCCTGGGAGCAGCTCCTGGCACAGCCTGGGATGGACGCTCAGCTCTGTCTGGTGAGCACATTCCTGCTGCCCCCAGCAGCTAAAAGCAGGCGTGATCCATGACATAAACCCAGGAAATCCCCACATCGGGCGTCCCATGAGCCGATTTTGGCCTTTGCCCTCCCAAAGACACACAGCTGTCCTGCACTGGCAGCAGGTCAGGAGAGAGAGGTGGACGCAGCACCAGGGACGTTCGTTGGGATCCACAGGGAACGGACACAAGTTCCTGCTGCCAAACGCCCCAGGGAAGGGAAAACCAGACGAAGGACGCCAGAGGGAAGGCCTCCACCCACCTGGTTTGGTGTCCAGGGTTTTCAGCTTGGCCAGTTTCTTCACCTTCACCTGCTTGGGCAGGTCACCTGTGACACACAGGGGACAACTCAGGCTCTGTCCCTTCCTGGTGGGACTCTGCCAGGGGGACACCCAGCCCTGCCCTTGTCCCTCTTCCCTCAGAGCAATCCCAGCTCCCTTCCCGGCTGGAGTTCTGGAACAAGGATGTGCTAAACCAGCTCCTCATCCCCAGGGTCTCCTTGGCTTCCCCATTAACAGAGGTGCTCAATGAAGGAGAGGAGGTTTCTCTTGCTCCCTCTCCTCTCCTCTCCTCTCCTCTCCTCTCCTCTCCTCTCCTCTCCTCTCCTCTCCTCTCCTCTCCTCTCCTCTCCTCTCCTCTCCCCATTTCCTGCCCAGGAAGGGCTTTTCCTCTCCTGGAAGCTCCAGGACAGCAATTCCTGCTCCCCACTCCCTGCCCCAGCTCTGTGCTCATCCCACACACAGCCAGAGCCAGAGGCCAGAGCTCTTGAGGCTGCCGGGCTCTCCCAGGAATGCAGGGAGGGAATCCCTGCCCCGGCAGCTCCCTGCAGCCTCCAGCTGCTCCTCCAGCCCCACAGAGCCCTGGGCCCAGCTCCCCTGGCACCCTGAGCTCCCCTGGCACCCAGAGCACCCCTGACAGGCACCCTGAGCTCCCCTGGCACCCCGAGCTCACCCGACATCCGCAGCTCTCCCACCCGCAGGATGTGCGGCCAGTGCTGCAGGGTCTTGATGAAGAAGGGGTTAGTGACGCCCACGACGATGTTGGGCCTGGAAGGAGGGGACAGGCTGAGCCCCGGTGGCTCTGGGTGTCCCTCAGGGGTGGCAGGGCGCCTCAGGGGGCACTCACGGGGCCTGGGTGCGGGTGGTGTATTCCTTGAACTCGCTGTCGTGGATGGTGAAGTAGGGCCGGAAGTCACAGCAGTAGCGCAGCGGGGCCAGGCAGCTGCAGGGACAGGGACAGGCACGGTCACCCTGGGCACGGCACGGTCACCCTGGGCACGGCACAGGGACCCCAGGTATGGCACGGGGCACCTGGGATGGGGCCTGGAGCAGGGCACTGTCCTGCCACAGGTGACATTGCCAGGGATTCAGGGAGGTTGGAAAAGCCCTCCCAGCCCATCCAGTCCCAGCTCTGCCCCATCCCCACCTTGGCCCCAGCCCAGAGCCCTCAGTGCCACCTCCAGGAATTCCTTGGACACCTTCAGGCATGGGCACTCCAAAGCTCCCTGGGCAGCCCCTGCCAAGGCCTGAGCGCCCTTTCCATGGAGAAATTCCTGCTGGTGCCCACCCTGCCCCTCCCCTGGCCCAGCCTGAGGCCGTTCCCTCTCTCCTGTCCCTGTTCCCTGCGAGCAGAGCCCGACCCCCCCGGCTGCCCCCTCCTGTCAGGGACTTGTGCAGAGCCACAAGGTCCCCCCTGAGCCTCCTTTGCTCCAGCCTGAGCCCCTTTCCAGCTCCCTCAGCCGCTCCTGGGGCTCCAGACCCTTCCCAGCTCCGTTCCCTGCCCTGGACACGCCCCAGCCCCTCCAGGGCTCTCCTGCCCGGAGCTGCCCCCAGGATCCCAGGGGGTCCCTCAGCAGGGCCAGCACAGGGGACAGTCCCTGCCCTGGGGCTCTGCCCACGCTGGGGCTGCCACAGCCCAGGGGCCATCGGCCTCCTCCTGCCCCCTGGGCACCCCTGGGCTCCTGTCCAGCCACTGGCACAGCACCCCCAGGGCCCTTCCCAGCTTTCCAGCCCCAGCCTGGAGCGCTGCAGGGGCTTGGGGTGACCCAAGGGCAGGACCTGGCAATTGGCCTGGTTGAACCTCTCTGGAGAAGCTCCAGGTTTGTGGGGTTTTGTGCTAAGACAGCTCAGAGCTGGGCAAGAACATTCCTCAGGGCTGGAACCATAAGGGAAGATTCCTTTGTACTCCTCTCTATCCTTGCTGGAATATCAGCATGAAATATTTGCAGTTTGTCTTGCAAAGTTTCCACAACCAAACTAAACCAAATCCAGGTGAGCAGCACAGAGCAGATGGGAGAGGGAAAAGCTGCCAGAATTTGCTGTCCCAGCTCCCAGTCCCTGAGACCGAGGGTGTTACCTGGTGAGGGCCAGGACCATCTCTGAGGACATGGTTGGGGACGGTGCCATCACCACCATGGGCTCCCCCAGCAGCATCAGCTCCCACAGCATCTGGATATGGATCAGCACCGGCTGGAAGCACCTGGGATGATGGGAACAGGCCGAGCTCAGAGGGGCAGTTCAGGACAGACCAGACCCAGCTGTGGCCTGCAAGCCCCCCCAGGTGTGCTTCCATGCGGGAATTTGAGATCTAGGATGGACCTTTAGCATTCCACAGGGGAATTCAGGTGTCACTCAGTTGTTTTACACGAGGTTAAAGGGAACGCTGTAAGCAAAGCCAGGCAATCTGTGATCAGGGAATCCTGGAATGGTTTGGGTGGGAAGGGACCCCAAAGCCCCTCCAGTGCCACCCCTGCCATGCTGGGGCCTCTCTGGACTCTGTCCAGCAGCTCCAGGTCCTGCTGCTGTGTCCCCAGGGCTGGGGCAGCTCTGCAGGTGGGCTCTCACCTGAGGGGCACAGGGACAGGATCCCCCCTCCCCTGCTGGGATCAGCCCAGCGCTGGGGGGGTCTGGGCTGGGCCAGGTCCAGCTCTCACCCCCAGCACCCCCAAATCCTTCTCCCAGGGCTGCTCCAGCTGCTCATTCCAGCCTGGATCGATCCCAGGGCTTGCCCTGACCCGGGTGCAGCACCTTGGACTCGGCCTTGCTAAACCTCAGGAGGTTCCCATGGACAAACGTTGCTCTCAGTGTCTGAGAGAGCAGAACACTCCTGGATTCCAGAGGATGGCTACGGGAATGGCACCTCCAGGCTGGGACACTCCCGCGGATGCTCTGGGCAGAGCTGGGGAGGACACGGCCCCTCCCCTGCCCCGGGGCTGCGCAGGGCACAACCCTGAGCTCCAACCCCGCCCAGCATCCCAAACGAGTCCCTGGAACGAAGCAGTGTCCGATTCCGCACCATCCCAGGGATTCGTGGGATGCTCCCAGCAGGGAGAGGGCGGCAGGAGGAGGGGAGAGGGTTGGGAGGAGCCTCTCACCTGAACAGATCCAGTTCATGAACACTGGGGAGAACCAGGGGGGCTGGCAACAGATTCTGGATGAGGAAGGGAGAAAAGCCCGTTAGTAACTGTTAGTGAACGGTGAGGAGACAGGAGCATCCGGCTGGAATTCCACCTGCACTGAGCAACTGCCACAGAGGAACACGGAACCACCCTGAGGCGTGAGCAGGAGCAGGGCTGGGTGCAGCACTCAATCCCAGTTTAACTCCTGTGCCTGTAACTAAGGAAGGTTCCCTCCTTTCCCAGATGGGAAGGGCTGCCCTTGTCTGCTCCTTTATCTTCCAGGGTTTCCTCTGGTGGGAGAGAGCCTGAGGCAGACAGAGCCGGGCAGGGTTAGAGATGTGGCACCAAAGCAGTGTTAGTCACAGCAGAGGGAAGGGAAAGGGGCACGAATCCAAAGCAAATTCAAAACAACTCGAAGGTGAAGGCAGGAGACCCAGCAGGGCCTGAATTCCCAGGAAAAGCAAGGGGACAATGAGGAAAGCACCCGGATCGGGTGCAGAGAATCCTGTGTGACTCCAGACACGAGAGCCTGCAGTGGAACCACGGGGACCACACGGATCCCAGGCCAAAGGGGTTCCCAACAGGATTCAGGATCCAGCTCTTCCCAGCCTGCTGCCTCCGTGCCACCCCCTCACCTCCTGGTTGCACTGCTTCACGGGGCTGGAGCCTGGCTTGTCCACCCGGGACGGGATCCTCACCTGCAGTGCAGAGAGAGCAGGGATCACCCTGGGATGGGATCGGCAGGGGAGGAACTTCCCCGGTCACCAATTCCAACTGCTGGACTGGAAAGGTTGGGAATGTGGAGTGAACAGGGATTTAACACCCAGGACTGGGGGATACAGGTCCCTTCCCGCTGGCACAGCCCAGGTACCTGGATGACAACTCCCATCACGGGCAAGTTCAGGGTCTGGCCTGGCACCGGCGGGGGCCACTGGTCGATCTCGTTGCACACTGAGGGACACAGGGGAGGGAAGAGTCACCTGAGGGAAAAGCCAGCTCATCCTGGGGTTCTGACACGGAATTATTCCCTGCTCCCAGCTCACACATCCCCCTGGCTCGTGGCAAACCCAGAGCAGGTAAAGCAGGAAGAATGACATGGGCAATAAAGGCCCGGCAGAGGGGCAGCGGATTCCTGGCATTGGGAATGCCCTGCACTCCTTGGGAATGCCCTGCATCCACAGTGACAGCCCCATCCCCTCCCTTCCCAGCAATCCCTCCTTCACACCTGCTTATCACTTGGACAAGCAGGAGGAAGTCCTTCCCTGCTGGAATTTACTCCAGAACGAAGCCATTTGGAGCATTCCAGCTGTTTTTCAGGAACCTCCCGATCCACCCCTGCACTGCCAAGCTGGAATCCCTGCTCCCAGCTCACCTGCCTCCAGGCAGGGCTCCAGCTTGTCGAAGTATTCCGGAGCAATGAGCTGCAGCAGGCACTGGAACAGGTTCACGTAGGGAAGGCGGGACACGAGCACCAGGGACTGGGAAAGGCACATCTGGGATCAGGACCCCCCTGACCCCACCACTGCACGTCTCTGTACTGCTCAGAGAGGGATCAACTCAAAAAACCCAACCCAAAATCCATGGAGCAGCTCCCAAGTAGCACTTGGGTGGAATTCCTGCTGCCCACCTGCTCGTGAGCTGGGATTTGGGAGAGCAAAGGGATGGGAGCATGGCCTGGCAAGAGAGCAGCTGGAGAGGGAATAAAAATCGACTGCTGGTGGGTTCAAAGCTCCCAAAAACCATTCCAGGTGGGGAAGCACAAAGGAGCAATTCCAGAAATGGGAATTGGGCAGATAAACAAAGTCAAGGAATTCTGGGGAAGGACAAAGGAACTTGGAATAATGAACAGTGTCCAGCAGGGCCGTTTCTGTTCTCACTGGGGCTTCCCTGTGGAATAAACCCTTGTTTTTACAACTGCCCCAGCCCAGCCCCAGTGGGGGTTTCACTGTTACACCGACTCCTCTAACCATTAATGAATGCATTAATGAGGAATGTGAGAGGCCTTTAAACACCTCCTGTCCCACCCCAAACTTGGCCCTTTGAATCCAAACCCCACCCAAGGGTGACAGTTCCTTCCCCGAGCAATCCCATTGTTCCAGTGGAAAACTCACTGGTTTAGTGAAGATGGAAAAATTCAGTTCTGCATCAGCAGGAGCCTGAAAGGAGCTTCTGGAGGTGGAGAGCACAAAGCTCAGGACACTGCTGGGACTGAGATGTCCCCAAGGACCGGCACAAAACAAGAAGGAATGGCTCAGGCTGGGCCAGGGGAGGGGCAGGGTGGGGCATCAGCAGGAATTTCCCCATGGAAAGAGTGCTCAGGCCTTGGCAGGGGCTGCCCAGGGAGCTTTGGAGTGCCCATCCCTGCAGGTGTCTGAGGAATTCCTGGAGGTGGCACTGAGGGCTCTGGGCTGGGGCCAAGGTGGGGATGGGGCAGAGCTGGGACTGGATGGGCTGGGAGGGCTTTTCCAGCCTCAGGGATGATTCTGGGATCTGGACTCAGCACTGACCTTCTGGAAGTAGCCCCTCCTCATGGAGCTGTCCTTGACCTGCCGGAAGTACACGTACCCGAAATAGTGAGCGGCCTCTCGCTGTGGGGACACGGACAGAGGGACAGAGAGGGACAGAGAGGGACAGAGAGGGACAGAGAGGGACAGAGAGTGAGGGACAGCCCAGCTGCACAATCACCAACCCCTCCTGAGCCACCCCCCTGCTCTGGCACATCCCAGCCCTCTGGGAGAGCTTTCCATTGGGATACAGGAGGAGACACAACTGGAGCCAGGCTGGGAGAGCTGGGGGTGCTCCCCTGGAGAGGAGAAGCTCCAGGGAGAGCTGAGAGCCCCTTGCAGGGCCTAAAGGGGCTCCAGGAGAGCTGCAGAGGGACTGGGGCCAAGGCTGGAGGGACAGGAGCCAGGGAATGGCTTCCCAGTGCCAGAGGGCAGGGCTGGATGGGAGATTGGCAATTGGAATTGCTGGCTGGGAGGGGGGCAGGCCCTGGCCCAGGGTGCCCAGAGCAGCTGGGGCTGCCCCCTGGATCCCTGGCAGTGGCCAAGGCCAGGCTGGACATTGGGGCTGGAGCAGCCTGGCACAGTGGGAGGTGTCCCTGCTTCAGTTCCCTCTCCCAGCTGGGATCCCCCTGAGGCTGGGATCCCTCTCCCAAAATAACTGGGGTCTCCTGGATTCAGTTCCCTCTCCCAGTGAAACTGGGGTCTCCCTAATTGCCCTCCAGCTCCCAAAACAGCTGGAGGTCCCCCTGACTCAATTCAGTTCCCTCTCCCCCGATCCAGTCCCACCTTTGCCCCCCGATCCCATTCCCTCCCCCAGCAGTTCCCTGTCCCGCTCCCCCTCCTTGTGAGCACGGCAGGAATCCCCTGTGCTGAATCCTCCTTTTCTCACTACTCCCACGGCCAAAGGAAAGGAGGATTTTCCACAGGGACACCAAACCCACGGAATCCTCGGCTTTTCCCCCGGCAGGGGAGGGCAGGGCCAGGACCCACCTGCAGCATCAGCGGGGCCTCCCGGTTGTACCTCCCGTCATCCTGGAACGGGGAACTGCGGGGCCCCCCCGCCTGGCGCAGCCGGAAGCTGAACTGGGTGTCCCCGAGGCCACCTGGGACAGGGACAGCACAGGACACAGGGACAGCGAGCTGGGAGCTGGGAATGGCCCTGCTGCAGCGGGGATGGGGCTACGGGGAAATCCAGCACAGAGTGGGGAGGGACAGAGGGGAGAAACCAAAGAAATCCCAAAGGGAGAGGAAAGGGAAAGGGGAAAAGGAAGGAAAAAAGGAAGGGAAAAGGAAGGGAAATGGGAAGGGAAAGGAAAAGGGACTATAGGAAAAAACTTTTCCCTGTGAGGGTGGGGAGGCCCTGGAATGGAATTCCCAGAGCAGCTGGGGCTGCCCCTGGATCCCTGGCAGTGGCCAAGGCCAGGCTGGACATTGGGGCCGGAGCAGCCTGGCACAGTGGGAGGTGTCCCTGCATGATACTTAAGGTCCCTTCCCACCCAGCCATTCCAGGATTCCATGGAAGTGCAGAAAGCCACCTCTTAAAGCCCCAGGGCCCGGCTGGAGGAGCAGATTTACATCTCATTGTCCCTTTGTGATGCACAAACACAGGTTTGGGGACATTTCTGCTGGGAAGCGTCCCCTCCCCAGCTCCTGCTCCCAAACGCAGGAAGAACTCACCCTCCTGGCTCCACTGGGAATTTCCTTGGAGCACAGGCTCCTGGGGGCCTCACCCAGCAGAGCACAAGGAGCCCCTGGCTCAGCCCCAGGTGCTCCCTGCTGGCCCCTCACCCCCGCTGCAGCCCAGGGATTGTCCTTCCACCAGGGACACTCCTGTCACCCCCAGAGTCACCTACCTGAGTAGGAGTCTGGGAAGGACAGGTAGCAAATGCTCGTTTTCTGCAAAAAAACCAACAGCCAGTGAGACCCCCCAGAGCTGCCCCCAAAGGAGGGAGAAACGGGGAGAAAGGGTGGTTACCTCCTTCTCGGTGAGCCGGAAGTCGTGGGGATACACCAGCTGCAGAGAGAGCAGAGCCTGTCAGCCCCTGTGCCCCACAGCTCCCCACAACAACCGCCTGGTCCCAAAGATCCTACAGGAAAGCACCCGGCATGATTTCAACTCTGAACCTGTCACAGAGCCTGGTTTTATTTGGATTTGGGGACAGACCCAGAGGCTCCTGCTTTAGATTTAATCTTGGGAGCTGATGGCCAAGTGCATGAGCACCCCCAGATCCTCGGGGAGCATTCCAGATGTGCAAACATCTGTTCCGTCAGGAGCAGGACAGGACACACAGGAGGGACAGGCTGGAAATGCAGCTGGAAAAAAGCAGGTGGGTGTGGGTGGGATGAGGGGTGGGGACAGCACTGCAGGGTGGCACAGAGAGGGTTATGAGCCATGGCTGGGGAAACACCCCTGGGAGGGAGGAATTCCATCAGTGCTGGACCTGATGACCTTGGAGGGCTTCTCCAACCTGAGTCTGTGGTTCTCATAATCCATGGAGACCACGGCAGTCACAGAGTCAGGGAATCCTGGAATGGTTTGGGTGGGAAGGGAGCTCAGAGCCCCTCCAGTGCCAGCCCTGCCATGGCAGGGACACCTCCCACTGTGCCAGGCTGCTCCAGCCCCAATGTCCAGCCTGGCCTTGGCCACTGCCAGGGATCCAGGGGCAGCCCCAGCTGCTCTGGGCACCCTGGGCCAGGGCCTGCCCACCCTCCCAGCCAGCAATTCCCAATTGCCAATCTCCCATCCAGCCCTGCCCTCTGGCACTGGGAAGCCATTCCCTGGCTCCTGGCCCTCCATGCCTTGGCCCCAGTCCCTCTGCAGCTCTCCTGGAGCCCCTTTTAGGCCCTGCAAGGGGCTCTCAGCTCTCCCTGGAGCTTCTCCTCTCCAGGGGAGCACCCCCAGCTCTCCCAGCCTGGCTCCAGAGCAGAGGGGGCTCCAGCCCTGCAGCAGCTCCGGGGCCTCTCTGGGCTCTCTCCAGCAGCTCCAAGTCCTGCTGCTGTGTCCCCAGGGCTGGGGCAGCTCTGCAGGTGGGGTCTCACCTGAGGGGCACAGGGGCAGGTTCCTGGGCAGGTTCCTGAGGAGAAGGATCCCACAGAGCCTCTGCTGACTGGGAAGTGCAGGAATTGCAGCGGAGCTGAAAGGAGCCGGCACAGGCTCGGCTGGGGCCATGGAGCTCCGTCCTCAGCCTCAGGAGTTCTGCTCCAGAGGCAGCCGCTGCTCCAATCAGGAGCTCAAATCAGTGCCTGACTCTCCTCTCCAGGCTATAAATAGCTCGGGTGGCCCCGTGCCAGAGGCTGGAAGTTCACCCAGCTCCGACAATTCCCGCGGATCCCTTGGCAAGGGCGGTGCTCCAGCCGAGCCAGCCAAATTCCCAATTAACAGCGACGCTGATGAGCCCGCGCTGGGAGCAGAAAGCTGAGAAAATCCAGAGGCAAAATGATCCCGGAGCAGCTCCAGGGATGGGGCAGCATGGAGAGGGAAGGCCGGGATGCTGCAGGGGAAGGGACTGGGATTGTCCCAGGGAATCACTTCCCTGCTCCCCCTGCTCTGCACCAGGACCTCGAACACATTCCTGTGGCTGGGACCAATTAATCCCCACCCAAACATTTATCCTGTTAATTCCCTGGGAATCACAGCCAGACCAGGAGTGGGGAGCCCTGGACAGCTGATCCTGATCCACGAGGAGCCTGGGAATCCCAGGAATAATTGTGCTTTCCTCGACATTTGCTGCCTAACTCAGAGCAGGGGTTTGGACAAGGCTTCTGCTTCTCCTGCTGGATTTTGGGGGGGGCTTTCTGCAAGAAAACGGTTGGAAAATCAGGATCTAACTTCCAGGGCTGGGATTGATGATCTCAGAGGTCTTTTCCAACCTTAATTCCACATCTCTGTTTTCCCTTCACTTTAACTCTGATGTTTCTCTGTGTTTGGGGTGGGGGAAAATCACCAAATACCCAAAAAGTTCAAAACCTTGGATCCAAGCCAAAAGGAACCCGAGTCAGTACAACTTTCCAAAAGGCAAAAAAAGGCAAATGAAAAGGAAGTTTGGATGTGCAAAAATCCCTGGATATCCCCAGAGCAGCCCGAAAGGGCTTCAATCACATCCTAATGTGATTCCACATGAACTAAGGAGCATGGAAGTGACACAAGTTGTTGCCGCCCAAATCCCTGGATTTCGGGAGGTGCCTGGAACTGCTGTCATGGCAACCCGGCCAACATCCTGGGAACTGCCTCTGGAGCAGCCCGGCCCCACCAGTGCCCTGTCTGGGAGGGCTGGGGGAGCAGCCCCGTCCCAGGGAAGGTCTGGAAGCAGGGGCAGCAATTGCCAGGTTCTGTGGCAGCGGGGGAGAGCAGTCGGAGCCTCGGATGGCAAAGGGCTGCGGGGAGGGCAGGCGGGAGCGCCCCAAAAGTGGCTCCCCCCTCCCTGCTCCCTTCGCCATCTGTCACCGATTATCTGAGGGTGGAGGGGCCAGGAACAGGAATTCCATTGAATTTCTGCCTTCATTTGGGTTCTGCTTTCCAACAGCTTCCCCGCTGTCTGTGGAAGCAGAGTGGGAATCGCTGAATTCCAGAATCTTTGGGATCCTTCTCAGAGTTTTTTGAATTTATGACTCTCTCAGAGCTGAATTTCAGAGACCTTCCAGGTTTGTACCCACAGAGATCCCCCTAAGTTTGTACCCGCAGAGCCCCCACAAATTTGTACCCAAACACCCTGAGTTTGTACCCAAAGAAATGCTGAGTTTGTACCCACAGACCCCAAGTTTGCAGCCCCGGATCCCCTAAATTGGTGCCCCCAGAGTGCCCCAAGCCCCCACAGCTTCTCCTCTTCCTGGCTTCCCTTCCAGCGTCTCATCCCTGCTCCTTCCCCTTCCCTCTGGAACAGAAATCCACACTGCTTTTCCAAAGGAACGGGGACACTGGGGCTGTGTCCTCCCCACTGAGACGTTCCCAGTTTTCCTGAGTCATTTCTGCCACACGAGGAACATTTTCCCATTGAAACAAAGGGAGAAAAGGAGGAAAAAGAAGGAAAATTCCTTTCCAGGGATGAACAAACCACATTCCTGCATCCCCCATCCGCAAAGGCCCCTCCCGAGAAACCCAGACAGGTGAGAACCCAGCTCAACACATTATAACACAGCTACAAAGCATTAAATCCTCCGTGCTAGTTATTATCCCAGTATTCCTCTCTTTCCTGGGGTATTTCAGGCCTGCTTTTGCAGGGAAAAGGATCAAACAGGTGAAACTCAGGTCTGGAGGAGATTTTTTTATTCATTTTCAGGCTCCACGGGAAGAAACAGTCAAGTATTCAAGGCAAGGGAGCAGCAACAGGTGGACTTGGTCCCTCCTGCTTCCCATTCCCTTTGGAAGCTCCAGCATTTAAAATTGGGAAGGCTCAAACCTCCAAAAACCAGAGCAACATCCTTAGAAAAGGGCAAATGGAGGAGCGACTCCCACAGTCACGGAAGAAATAAGAAGGAGCTGGAGGTGATCCTCAGGCCCAGAGAAATCCACACTTCCCTGCTGCCTGTCCTCAGAGCACCGAGCAGCCCCTGAGGAACCCAGGAACTTCCCCCAAATCCTCCTTCAGGAGCGGCACTGGCATATTCCAGGGAACTGGGAACGACTGTCCAGCCCTTCCCGTCCCAGTTCACCGCCTCTGCTCCCCCAAGGGGCTCAGCTCTGCTCCAGCCCGGCGAGGGACCTTCCCTTCCCCGGGAATCCTGCACGGACACCTCCCTGCCCTGCCTGCTGGGAATTTGTGTGTTTGGAATCCTGGAATGGGCTGGGTGGGAAGGGAGCTCAGAGCCCCTCCAGTGCCAGCCCTGCCATGGCAGGGACACCTCCCACTGTGCCAGGCTGCTCCAGCCCCAATGTCCAGCCTGGCCTTGGCCACTGCCAGGGATCCAGGGGCAGCCCCAGCTGCTCTGGGCACCCTGGGCCAGGGCCTGCCCACCCTCCCAGCCAGCAATTCCCAATTGCCAATCTCCCATCCAGCCCTGCCCTCTGGCACTGGGAAGCCATTCCCTGGCTCCTGGCCCTCCATGCCTTGGCCCCAGTCCCTCTGCAGCTCTCCTGGAGCCCCTTTAGGCCCTGCAAGGGGCTCTCAGCTCTCCCTGGAGCGTTCTCCTCTCCAGGGGAGCACCCCCAGCTCTCCCAGCCTGGCTCCATGGGATGTGTCACCCTGGGGAGGTCTTATTCCATGGAAGGGATCCATAAAGGTCTCTTGGATGCTGCCCTGGCCCCTCCCTGCCCTGTGCACCCCCCACCCCACAGACATCCCCCATCCCCCTCACCCCAAATCTCTGCTGGAAACCCCCTCCCCTCCCTGTTCGCTGCCCCCACCCCATCCCTGACCCCCTTTCCACACCCCCATCCCTGACCCCCTTTCCACACCCCCATCCCTGACCCCCTTTTCACACACGCCATTCTATCCCCTTCTATCCCTATCCTCGATCCCCTTTTCACTCCGCCATCCCCCATTCCCTCTCTCCCCATCCCTGATCCCTCCACACCCCCAGTCCCTGACCGCCGTTTCACCCCCGCTCCCTGCCGCCGTGTCCCCGGGCCCGAGCCGCTGTCCCGCACCTCCATGGCCTGGCCCAGCTCCAGGTCGAAGGTCACCACACACACGCAGTCGATCCAGGCGGCGAAGCGGCCCCAGGGCAGGGGGGAGGCGGCGGCGGCGCGGCGGGGCCGGGGCCCGGCCCGGCTCAGCGCGTCCATGACGGCGCCGCCCGCCCGCGGCCCGCCCCGCGCCGCGCCCCCTGCCGGAGGGGAGGACCCCGCCCAGCGCTGCCGCCCCGCGCCAGCGCGCCCCCTAGCGGCCAGGAGGTCCCGAGCGCGCCGCCCGCACCATCGAGACGGGAGCGGGCGCGCAGAGCGGCGCGGGCGGGGCCGTGGAGGTGTCATGGCGGCGGCGTGGCGGCTCCGGGACTGCTGAACCCGCGGCGGCTTCACCGCTCGGCGCCCGGCCCCTGTGTGTGACGGCGGGGCCTGTTCGACCCCCGTGTGTGCCCGGTCTGAGCCTCCCCGACCTCTGGCTGTGCCTGGCCGGGGCCTGCCGGACCCTCGGTTGTGCCTGGTCTGGCCTCCCCGAGCCCCGGCCCTTCCCGGCCCCCGGCTCTGCCCGGTCTGAGCCTCCCCGACCCTCGGTTGTGCCCGGTCTGAGCCTCCCCGACCCTCGGTTGTGCCCGGTCTGAGCCTCCCCGACCTTCGGTTGTGCCTGGTCTGAGCCTCCCCGACCACCGCGCGCAGCCCCCCGGGCCCGTCCCGCGGGGCCGATTTTAGGAGCGCTCCAAACGCCGTTTAGAAAAGAGACGCCGTTTATTCCCTGCCAGGCGTGAGGAGGAGATTTCCACAAATCAAGCTCAGGAAGGGGTAAAAAATTACATCTTTTGAATTTACACGAACCCGCCCCGCTGTAACTCATATTCTCCACCTGCCTAATGCACGCTTAATTGTGTGACCTGACCTGAGGCAGCGCTTGAAAGGGAGTTCTTACATTAAGCGAATTCTGTTGTAGAAGCCACCTGATGCCACAGTTACGGTCACAAAAGGTGAGAAAATGACACCGGTTCGTTTTGGAGAAGTTTTCCCCGGGAATGAGGATTCACCTGGGAGCTCCGGGGGCGGTGCCGGGCCTGGGAGCAGCCCCGGGGGTGTTTCCAAGGCAAAGGGCGAAGGGTGTCCCGGGATTGTTTGACGCGGTGATTTTTGTGGGATTTCAGACACGTGAATACAATGCACGAGCTGCTTCCTGCTCATGGACGTCTGGGAAATGGGAAATATCGGGGATAAATCACAGTTTTGTGGCAGATTTCCTGAGGGGCTGGGGAAAAGCCTGGCGCTTTTGGAGGTTATTTATTGCCAGGGTCAGTCCCAGAGCAGAGGAGGAGTGGGACCACTGTAAACAGAAGGTGTGAGAAGGAAGAATTCCACCCTGGAAGTGCCCAAGGCCAGGTTGGACGGGGCTTGGAGCACCCTGGGATAGTGGAAGGTGTGGCATGAGATGGACATTGAGGCCCCTTCCAGCTAAACCATTCCATGATTCCAGAGTGCCCAGAGGTGTCCAAGTGACCCCGAGTGTCCCCCCAGGCACCCCGACTGTGCGACAGCTCCATGGGGCAGGAGCAGTTTTCCACAGGAATCCCATGGCCAGGCTGCTGAGCTCCCACCAGCAGCATCACCCCCGGGGCTGTGGTCATTTATTTTTGGCACTTCTTTGGTCCCCCCGTGCTGTTTGTGCAGTTTCAGCCCTTTAAGGTCCTTGCCCAGCCTGTCCTGCCCCTGATGAACTCCCCTGATCTGGGAGCAGAGGAGCTGCACTTACATAAACACTGCCCTGTCCCATGCACTGCTAATTAATGCTGATTATGATTTATTGCAGGCTTGTAATAAAGCCTGTAACACTTTATTTGCACTTGCCACATTGGAGCTGAGTCTTGCCAGACGAGGGACAGGAGGAAAATATAAGAAAAATAACCTGAATAAAAAATATTGGACATTTTTTGTTCAGTAGCTCTTTGTCCCGCAACAAAAATCAGTTTTAACCTTGTCCCAGGGGTCTCCCATGGCTGACTGTGCTGCAGCCACACAAACATTCCCGCCTGGCCAAGCAGGAGAAAACTCACGGTGAATAAAAAGGGCAATAAAAGTGCTTAGAACATCTGAGAAGTATAAAAGTGAGGGCTGAAGGGTTTAAATTAGAATGGAAATACAGCCCTGCACCTGACCAGGGAACTGCCGTGGGCAGGAGGTCACATCCAGGATCCCCATTCCTTTACAGACAATTTCCCAGAGTCACAAGGCAGGACAGGCAAGTGTTGGAATCACAGAGCCAGGGAATCCTGGAATGTTTGGGTGGGAAGGGACCTCAGAGCCCCTCCAGCCCTGCCATGGCAGGGACACCTCCCACTGTGCCAGGCTGCTCCAGCCCCAATGTCCAGCCTGGCCTTGGCCACTGCCAGGGATCCAGGGGCAGCCCCAGCTGCTCTGGGCACCCTGGGCCAGGGCCTGCCCACCCTCCCAGCCAGCAATTCCCAATTGCCAATCTCCCATCCAGCCCTGCCCTCTGGCACTGGGAAGCCATTCCCTGGCTCCTGGCCCTCCAGCCCTTGTCCCCAGTCCCTCTGCAGCTCTCCTGGAGCCCCTTCAGGCCCTGCAAGGGGCTCTCAGCTCTCCCTGGAGCATTTCCCTCTCCAGGCTGGGCATTCCCAGCTCTCCCAGCCTGGCTCCACAGGCGGTTTCCATGAACTGAGGACCTTCCCAAAGCATTTTTGGTTTCCTGTTGTGCAAACCCCAGAGATCCCAGGACTCCTTTCCTCAGCTCATCCCGGGACGATCCCTGCTGGAGCCCTGCTGGGGTCGGCTCTGCCCAGCCCAGGGGCTGCTGGTGCCGGCCAGGGGAAGCTGCAGAGTGGGATTTCCCCGGAGAGCAGCGTTCAGTGCACTCAGGAGGAGCCGCTGAGGGTCCGGTCCCAGGAACCGGCTGATCACAGAGCCGGGTTGAGCCTTGGAAGCTCCCGGCTGGGTCTGGACCATATTTGGGCAAGGCTGGCTGTGCAGCTCTGCAAGCGCAGCCCTGGTGCCGCGCTCGGAGCTCCGGGGCTGCGCTGGGGCTGCCGCTCATCTCCGCAGCAACCCCACAAACACAACATTGCCCAACCCTGGCGGCTATAATTAACTCTGCGCCCCCAGGCCCCGCCGCTCCCGCAGGAGCCTCTGCCCCGGCTGCCCGTGCTCCCGCACTGCCAGGCGGGATAATATTCCCCAGAGCAGAGGAGGAACATTCCCTGCAGCCCCAGGAGCGTGCAGGGTGCCGCAGGCCAAGGAATGTGAGCCGGGCTTGCTCCTCGGGGTGTTTGTGCTGCGGGCACTCAGAGCTGTGTGATTTGAACCAGGCCTGGTCACTCGGCCCAGAAGGCAGCCAAACAGAAATGCTGGGGTTTGGAAAAGCTCCCAGAGCAGCGCCGCGTGCTCGGGAGAGGCTGTGGCTGCGGGAGAAGGGAGGAAAGCTCATCCCCTCCTCCCCGCGGGGCTGCTCAGATTAATGTCACACTGGCGCTGGGCGATCCTGTTCTGATGCCTGGTGGAGGCACCAGATCACGCCTCAATCCTGAGCCAAGAATAGATCCCAGAATTCTTCATCATCCACAGCCTATTTCTGGGCCTGCAGCCTCCCACCCGACGTGTGCCTGGTCCCGCTCCCGCTGGGAATCCTGCTCAGGCTCGGGCTCACTCCCTGCTCCAGAGCCGGGAGCTCAGGCTCTGCAGCCAAAGCGCTCCTTGTGCTGAGGGGCTGCACACACCGAGAGAGCCAGGAAATCCTGGAATGGTTTGGACCGAAGGGGTCCCTAATGCCCGCCCAGTGCCACCCCTGCCACGGGCAGGGACGCCTTCCATGATTCCAGGCTGCTCCCAGCCCCTTCCGGCCCGGCCCTGCCGCACCTGGGCTCAGCCCCTCGTGTCGGTGCTGGAGGAGATTCCAGCAGTTGTTCCCAGTGGGATCCAGCTGCCCTGTGCCTCAACCAGGGCTTGGAACCATGGGCTGGCGTGTCTGTCCCTGTCCCTGTCCCTGTCCCTGCCGGGAGAGGGGAGCTGGCAGCTCCTGGCCCTGCCGCTGCCAAGCCCAGAGCTCAGCTGTATTTTAGCGTGTTCCAGAGGGCTGGAGCAGAGAAGAAGGAAGCTGTTCCAAGGCTGGAACTCTAGAAATCAGCTGGAGGAGTCAGGTTGTACAACCCCGGCCCTGCCGGGGACGGGAATAGGCTCTGGGGGTGGCTGCAAGATTTGGGAATTTGCTTGGAGGGTTCCGTCCTGTCCCCAGAAGCCACAATAAGCCACAAAAAATGCTTTATAAGCCCATTTCCCTCCAACAGATGAAACAGGGAAGTGAAACTCCTGAGGTTGTGCTATTTTTTCCCTCATTAATGGCCACCAAAGTGCTAATTACCATACTGGGTGCCGTATAAATTCTTGGAGTCCTTCCCTTGCAGCCCTCACATGGAAAAGTGTCCATAAATGAGGAATTTTACCCACTTAGTCATGGGAGACACTTTTAGTGGCATTTCTGTGGCAAAACCCCCATGGCCAAAGCCCGGCCTGTGGCAGGGGAGTGACATGGATGAGCCTCAAGCTCCCTTCCAACCCAGACCGTCCCACAATCCCGTGATTCCATGCCCCATGCAAGCAGGGCAGGATAAAACTGTCCATCTTCTCCCATGGCAAAGGCCACGTTTTCCCGGTAAAGTTTAAGCACGTGCAGGAATATTTGCAGGGTCAAGGCCTCGGCGAGAGCAGCGTGGAGCAGCTTAGTGGTAAATCTCATGGCAGGAATTCACTTTGGAATGAAGGATTGGATCGCTTCCTGCTGGGTTCCTGGAGGATGCTGGCACTTGGAAAGCAGTTTATCCACGAGACAAAGACAAATCCGGGCACGGAGACAGCGGATCCAGGAGCCCAGGCTGCCAGCATGACTCAGAGATCCCTGCTCCCAGCCCTGGCTCCCTGCTCCCTCCTTCTCCGCTTTTTCCCTCCCCTCTCCATGCTCATCCCCACTTCCCTGGACACAGTGGACCCTGTCCCCCACCTGTCCCCTGACAGGGCCCATCTCTGGGGTCCCCCCTGTGCAGTGGCACCGGAGTCACCTGAAGGCCGTGGCCACGGAAGGGCTCCCGGTGTCCCCGTGTCCCCCCAGCCCCCGAGGTCCTGTCCTCGTGCTCCTCCTGCTCCCCCCGAGGCCGTGACCACCCCCGGGGGCCGCAACTCGCCACCCCGTGGGCCCGAGGGCTGCCGCTGTCCCCTCGCCCCTGTCCCCGGGTCTGGGGCCGCCCCACTGTTCCCCTGCCCCGCCCTGCACCATCCCTCACCCCCTGTCCCCGTGTCCCCATCGCCCCGTCCCCTTCCCAGTGTCCCGGTGTCTCTGTCCCCGTCCCACCATCTCCCTGTCCCCAGTCCCTGCCCCGGTGTCTCCATTTCCGCCCCCGTGTCTCTGTCCCCTTGTCCCCGTTCCCGTCCCTATCTCTCCATGTCCCCGTTCCTGTCCCCCCATTCCCGTCCCCATGTTCGACCCCATCCCATCCCATCCCATCCCATCCCAATTCCCATCCCCGTCCCTATTCCCCCATCCTCATGTCCCCATCCTCGTCCCCCTGTCCTCGTCTCCATCCCCGCCCCACCATTCCCATTCCCATTCCCGTCCCTGTCCCCCTGTCCTGTCCCTCCGTTCCCGCCCTGTGTCGCGATCCCCGTCCCACCGTCCTCCTCCCCGTCCCGCGGTGTCCGTGTCCCCATGTCCGTGCCCCCATCCCCGTGCCCATTCCTGCCCTGTCCCCATGTCCTCATGTCCGTGTCCCCGTCCCTGTGTCCCCATCTCCATGTTCCATTCCCGTCCCCGTGTCCCCGTCCCTGTGTCCCCATCTCCATGTCCCATTCCCGTCCCTGTGTCCCCATCTCCATGTTCCATTCCCGTCCCCGTGTCCCCGTCCCTGTGCCCCATCTCCATGTTCCATTCCCGTCCCCGTGTCCCCGTCCCTGTGTCCCCATCTCCATGTCCCATTCCCGTCCCTGTGTCCCCATCTCCATGTTCCATTCCCGTCCCCGTGTCCCCATCTCCATGTCCCATTCCCGTCCCCGTGTCCCCGTCCCGGTGGCCCCGCGGCCCCGCCCCTGCGGTGGCCCCGCCCACAGCCGGTGGCCCCGCCCACACCCCGCCCCGCCCACGCGCCACACCGCCCCGCCCCAGGCCCCGCCCCCGGCCCTCGGCCCCGCCCCTCTCCCCCCCGCCCTGAGGGAGCCGCGGCGCCGCCGCCATTTTGGAGCCGCCACAGCCGCCGCTCCGCCGCCGCTGCCCGCGCAGCCCCGGCCGGCCCAGCCCGCGGGCCCGGCCCGCAGCCCGGCCCGGCAGCGCCCGAGGGCAGCCCGGCACCCGCAGGTGAGACCCGGCTGTCACCGCCGCCCTCGCGGGGCCGGGTCGGGGCTGGGCCCGGCGCCGCGGGCTGGGCCCCGCCGCCCCCCGGCTCCGTTCCGGCCTCCCGGAGGCGCCCCCCGCGCTCCGGGGGTTCGGCACCGTTTGGGGGGTTACAAACCACCCCCGCCGAGCCTCTGTCCGGGGCTGGGCCGTGGTCCCGCCGCCTCGTTCCGTGCGGATCTGGGTTAAATCCGGCTGCTCTGCGCGTGACAGTTTCCTTTTGCCGTGTTTTGGTGCGTGCGGGGCGGGCTGGCGGGGCTGGGGCTGCGGGCTCTAGGTGGTCCTGGATCGCACCTGGTCGGCCGGGAGTGGCCGGAGCTGTCGGGAGTGGTGGCGGTGGCAAGGTCAGGGGTCAGGTCACCCTTCCTGGGGCTCAGATCCCCCTCTCAGGGCTCAGAGCGCACTCCCCAGGGTCTTGTCACGTTCCGGGGGTCCCCTGCCCGGGGCTCGCATCACCCCCCTGGGGGTCTGGTCCCTTTCCCGAGGGTCAGGCCCCCCTCTCGAGGTTCTGTGGGGTCAGGTCAGTCCCGGAGGTCAGGTCCCTTCCGGGCGTCAGGTCCCCGTCCTGGGGGTCAGATCACCTTTCCGAGGGTCCCCCTTCCTGGGGGTCTTGTTCCCCTTCTATGGGCCAAGTCCCTCTCGGCTGTCGGGTCCCCTTCCGGAGGGGTCTGGTCCCTTTCCCAAGGGTTAGATCTCCTTCCCGGGGGTCTGGTCACCTTCCCGAGGGTCTGGCCTGTCCTCCGGGGTTCTGGTTCTGTTCCCGGGGGTCAGGTCCCTCCCGGGGGTGAGAGGAGGGGGATCAGTGGTCAGGGTCCCTCTCCCGAGGGTCTGATCCCTTCCCGGGATCAGGTCCCTCCCGGGGGTCACAGGAGGGGGGATCAGCCTCCCACGAGTGTCACCCTCCTGGGGACCTGCCCACCTCAGGGTGCAGAATTTGGCCATAAATATCACCGTGCTGGTTTTATTAATGACCAGAAACCGGGGTAGGAGTGGAGGCCCTGGCTGGAATCACCACAAGATTGATCTGACAGGAAAGCGGCTCCTGGCAGAGGCTGGGAGGGCCCTGCTCAATTTGAGGGCCTTGTTTTGCACCAGCTAAAAAAAAAAAACCAAACTAGGAAGTGAAAAAGAGAAACTGAGAGAACTTGGAGGGGCCTGAGAGGTTTTTCCTCGCTTGATCCCCCACTTGGAAATTCATGTTTTAAGAACTTGAAGGTTGTTTTCATCATTTATTTTGTGTCTTCGAAAGGAGAAGGTGTTGATTCCAGCCCTGCCCGGCCCCACAGGTTTGAACCAAGCTCTTAGGAGCAGATTTGGGTTATAAAGCTCTGTTTAAAGCCTGATGAGAGAAGAAACATTTATGTTTTCTCTTATTACTCTGACACTTAAAAGCGAGCATGCTGCCAAAATACTTCAGAGGTAAAAAAAACCCTTGGTGGATGGTAGTATAGGGATTTCCATGGCAACCAATGGTGATCTCATGGGAAGCAAAGTTAGATTTTGGGCTGTCAGTGGGAGCACATCATGGCCTGGGCTGGCCTGGGTGACATTTGCTCGGGAGAAGGTGATGAGGGCTGGGCAGGAACAAACCGCTCTGAGGCTAAGGCTTGTTCTCTGCGTGTACCCAGCTATTCCTGGTGATTTTTGTACTCTCTTTGGATTAACGCTGAAATGCAGGGATGTGGGACAGCGTCCTGGCTGGCAGTGGTGGCAGATTGGGGGTGCTGCGGCAGGTGCCTGTTGGGCAGGTGGTGCAGGAAAGGCTCCTGCAGAACCTCGCTCTGGGGGGAAGGTTTGTTGTGGGATGCAGGAGCTGTGGAGCATCTCCTGCTCAGCCCTGGTGTTCCAGGAGCTCTGCATGTGCTGTGGGAGGGACAGGGTGGATTTCTGACTTCACAAATTGGAAACTGTCAAAAATAATAACGAAGAGGCAGCACTGTGTGAGAGCTGCTGCTCGGGGGTTTGTTACCAGGAGAAAAGCGCTCTGTGGGCTTACAGGATTTTTGGGAAGCTCCAGGCTGGTGTTGGCAGAGCTGCCTTGGGGAACAGGGGGCTGGGGGGCCCAGCAGTGTTCCAGAGTGGGATACCCCGGTCCTGATCACAGTTTCCTGGTTGGATTGGGAGGCAGCTGGAGGGAATCCCATCCCTGCTGTCCCCACACAGTGAGATCCTGAGCGAGAAGGGGGGGTTGGTTCGTTAATGCTTCCTCTTCTCTTTGGTAGGGAGATATCCCAATGTTTTCCTGTGGTGGTTTTCCGTGCTCTGTGCAAGGAATGCTTTGTTCAAGGTCTGCCCTGAGTTTTCTGGTGGCAAAGGGGACCCAAAAGTTTTCTTCCCTGAGCCCAGCAGTGGTGTAGAGGAGTTCCAGCATCACAGAACCATGGAATCTCCTGAGTGGGAAGGGACCCACAGGGATCATCGATCCAGCTCCTGGCCCTGCACAGACATCCCAACAACCCCAGCCTGTGCATCCCCGAGAGCGGTGTCCAAACACTCCCGGAGCCCTGGAGCCGTGCCCATTCCCTGGAGAGCCTGGGCAGTGCCCGACCAACCTCTAGGGTGATATCCAGCCTGACCCTCCCCTGGCCCAGCTCCCTCGGGTCCTGCCCCTGGTCACCAGAGTCTGGGGAGAGCTCAGGGCTGGGAACAGAGGGATGAGCTTTCCTCTCTCCCTGCTGACAGCCAGGGGTGCAGGTGCAGGTGGAAAAGCCGTGGGTTCTGTGCTCGGGATCATGACTCCGTGGATACCATCCAGCAGGATGGTTTAACAGGGGCTGCGAGTCAGAGCGCCTGAAGGGCAGGAGCTGCAGCTCAGCCGTAAAAATGAGCAAACTGGAATGCCAGGAAATAGGAGAGTCTCTTGTTGGAGTAAATCTTGGTTTTGGAACAGGAGTAGAACAAGAATAACTGGGAAATTTGGGTGCAGATGGTGCAGGAGAAACGGGTGAGGTCGGTGAGCTGAGAGCAAAGGAGGAACTGGGTGCTTCAATCATAGGATCAAGGAATATCCTGAGTTGGAAGGGACCCACAGGGATCATCAAGTCCAGCTCCTGGCCCTGCCTAGGACCCCCCAAATCCCACCCTGTGCATCCCTGAGAGCATTGTCCAAATGCTCCCGGAGCTCTGGCAGCCTCGGGGCTGGAACCATTCCGTGGGGAGCCTGTGCCAGGTTGACAGAACTTCAGAGAACTTTACAGGGAGGAAGGTTTGTGGGAGGTCTTGTTTTGCTGGATGCAGAATTCCTGAAGAACTAATTGAGGATTTAATAGAGTGAGTTAATGAGTGACGGCAGCGCTCGGGCCGGGCTGTCGGACACGGAGCTTCGGCCGGGAGCAGCAGTCCCTCACTCCTGGCCCTATTTACAGGGAACACAGCCCTGCTCCTGATTACATTTATGGGCTGCAGCAGTTTTACCTCCTTTTCGCGGAAAATCCGCAGATGTCGGGGGTTTATGGAAGGCTCAGGGAAGGAATGTGGCCTCTGTGTGACCAGGAGTAGCAACAAAGGCTCTTAAGTGTCTCCTTTGATTCAATATTATTGGAAGCAGGAGTGTGTTGTCTTTCCTGGCCGCTGCTGTGTTTCTCTACTTGAACTTTTCTCTTTCCCTCTCTGGTCCCTATTCCTCCTCCCATCCTCCCCTCGCTCCTGATGGGCTTCCCTGCTCCTTGTTTTGATCCTCCCCAGCCGCCAGCACTGCAATAACCAATATTGACATTATTATGACCACCTGTACTATTTTTACCTGCACCTTAATTCTGGTTTGGAGGGGAACTTGGGTAAATAAATATCAGTTATCTCAGGAAATGAAGCTTTTGCAGCCAAGCTTGAAAATCTCACGTGAAAAAAACTTGGATTTAGGTGGAATTTGAGTGCCACACATATTGGTGTTGGACAAGGTGTGGAAGTGGGAAGTTCCATTTTTGTGTTTCTTAGTGCCTGTTAGTCCCAGATGAAGCAGAGGCACCTCGAGAGTGACAATAATAAATGTCTGCAAGGCCTGAAGCCTGACCAAAATTGTCATTTTTGTCAGGGGCCCCTTTAAACCATACCCCACATGGCACAGAGCCGTGACCGGGGGCTGTCACCACAGCGAGGGTGAGGTGATGTCAGGAGGAAGTGCAGCTCCTCAGCCTGAGCTGGCAGCTCTGCAGCTGCTGGGCTGGGAGTGCTCCTCATTGTCCCTCTCAGCCTCTCTTTCCTGTGTCTGCCTGTTACCTGAGAGCTGGGAGTGCTCTGGGGTGGCCATCCCCGGTGCCACAGCACCCACACACACCCCATTCCTTCCCCTGGAGTCAACCTGGGGTGCCTGAGGACACGGGGCCGATCTGGGCAGGAGGCGTGAGAAAAAAACCTTCTGGTGAAATGGCAAAGGGCAGGGAGTCACTGGGGGAGGCAGAGCTCAGAGCTCTTCCCTGGCCGGGGCAGAGTGAAAAACTTATCTGGCACAGCTTTCCACAGAACATCCTGAGCTGGAAGGGACCCACAGGGATGGTGGATCCAGCTGCTGGCCCTGCCCAGGCACCCAACAGCCCCACCCTGGGCATCCCTGGGAGCAGAGCTCCGGCAGCCTCGGGCTGTGCCCATTCCCTGGGGAGCCTGGGCAGTGCCCAGCACCCCCTGAGGGAAGAACCTTTCCTGATCTCCAACCTGACCCTGCCTGGCACAGCTCCAGCCATTCCCTGGGTCCTGTCCCTGTCACAGGGAGCAGAGATTGGAGCTGCCCCTCAGGATGAAGCTGCAGCCCCTGGGGACATCTGAGCTCAGTCTCCTCCAGCTGAACATTCCAAGTGCCCTCAGCTACTCCTTTTGTGGCCCCTCCAGACCCTTCCCCATCCCCATGTCCCTCCTTCAGATGCTCTCCAACAGCTTTCAGGTTTTTTTAATATTGAGGTGCCCAGTCCCAGGACTGGAGGTGAGGCCTCCCCAGAGCAGAGCAGGACAATTCCCTCCCTCAGTGCTGTCCCTGATGCCCCCCAGGACAGGGATGTCCCTCCTGGCTCCAGGGCACAGCTGACTCAGATCCCTCTTGCCATCCACCAGAATCCCAGGTCCCCTCCCAGAGCTGTTCTCCAGCCCGTCCATCCCAGCCTGTGGGTGCATCCAGGGCTGCCCCGGCCCAGATGCAGAATCCAGCACCTGCCTGTGTTAAACCTCACACAGCTGGTGATTCCCAGCCCTTGGATTTGTCCAGGTCTCTCTGCAGGGTCTCTCTGCCTTTGGGGAGTCAGCAGCTCCTCCCAGTTTTGTACCATCTGGAGACTTCCCTGGAGTCCCTTTGAGCCACATCCAGGTCATTGTGAAGGTGCTGAAGAGAACTGGGCCTGAGCTGGAGCCCTGTGGAACTTCGGCTTTGCAGGGAAAACTTCCCAAACACCTGGATTGCTCAGTCCAGGGTTTGTGTGGGGCTGGCAGCCCCCCTGCTGCACTTCCTGTGCTGGGAACCTGGGGTTGAAATGCGATTTCAGTCCTGCAGTTTGCTGCTGCTCAGAGCTCTGTGGCCAGGAGTGGCACTGATGACTCTGGAGTTGCTTTGATTCTGATTTCCTTGGGCAGCTTTCAGAGCAGGGGCAGCAGAGCAGAGCCTGGCACTGGGAGAGACGCAAACCTGCCGGAGCGGGGATGGTCTGGCTGCTGCAGCCACAGGAAGGAAGACGGAAATAGAGCACAAGAAGCTGCTTCAGTTTCAGTTTTGCATTTGATTCCTTGCGAGGACTGAGTTCTATCACACCTCAGGGAAGGCACCGGTGGCTCTGCTGTGACATTTGGGGTTCTCTTCCATGTGGCAGTTTCTTCCTTTCCTTCCATTCCTCGCAGCCTTGCACAGCCTGCAGCTCGTTCCAGCTCCTTGCTTGGCCGTGCAGTGGGGTGGGATGAGAAGGTTGTGTTTCCTTAGCTGTTTATTTGTGTTTTCTTCCCTCGGCAGATCCCCCGGGACGCCGTTTAATTGAATTCTTTTATGTTAAGATGGATTTCTTTTCTTTGAGAAGGATAATTGAGCCTGTGAGCTCACAGGTTGAAAACTGTCCCCGTGTCCCCGAGGCAGAGGACGAAGGGCACAGTTGCACAGCGCCAGGAGCAGGCAGAAGGCCAGGCTGCCCTGTGCTGGCACCGTGTCCGTGCGGGATGGCAGCGGCAGAGCCGCGGGCACGGGGCCAGCGCCGGGAGCTCCGCAGCTGGAGCAGCTCCTCCAGCGCCCGCGGGAGTGGCAGCGCTGGCACCAGGGAGGACACGGGGACGTGGGACCCAGGAAGGAGCAGAGTGACAGGGCCGGGGCTGTCCTGGGGATTTAACCAGGGCGTGGTTGGATGGCGCTGGCAGCGTTGTGGTGCAGCGTGTTACTGGTGTGGCTGTGCTGGTGCCAGGCTCACAGGGAGCAGGGCTCAGCACCTCCCCTTCCTGGGAACTTCTGCTGCTTCAGCTAAGCCTGCAGCTCCCAACAACAGAGGGACCTGGAGCTGCTGGAGAGAGTCCAGAGAGGCCGTGTAGATGCTGGAGCCCCCCTGCTCTGGAGCCAGGCTGGGAGAGCTGGGAATGTTCCCCTGGAGAAGGGAAGGATCCAGGGAGAGCTGAGAGCCCCTTGCAGGGCCTGAAGGGGCTCCAGGAGAGCTGCAGAGGGACTGGGGACAAGGCATGGAGGGACAGGAGGCAGGGAATGGCTTCCCAGTGCCAGAGGGCAGGGCTGGGTGGGAGATTGGCAATTGGGAATTGCTGGCTGGGAGGGTGGGCAGGCCCTGGCCCAGGGTGCCCAGAGCAGCTGGGGCTGCCCCTGGATCCCTGGCAGTGGCCAAGGCCAGGCTGGACATTGGGGCTGGAGCAGCCTGGCACAGTGGGAGGTGTCCCTGCCATGGCAGGGCTGGCACTGGGGGGGCTCTGAGCTCCCTTCCCACCCAACCATTCTCTGCCCTTCAGATTCACTGAACATGAGTGCCACTGCTGGAAGTTCTGCCAGGCAGTTGGAATATGGGGTTGGAATGTGACGGGGTTGCAGCAGTGGGGCTGCAGTGGTGCTGACAACAGCCATGGCTCCTTGTTAGGTTAAATCAAGCTCAGCCCAGGGAATGGAATATCCGGGTCATCCTGGGAGCCCCCAGCCCCTGAACCAGGATACCCCATTCCTGCTGAGCACCTGCACCAGTCTGCACCATTTAGCAAATTAGAAAACACTAAAGGATGTTTTTTCAGCTTCGCTCTGTGGCTTGTTTCCTTTTTATTTTTCTGTTGGAAGATTGCTTTTCTTTGTTCTCAGTTGTTATTTACTGCTTCTGCATTCTCCTAGTTCTTGTTCCCTGCCATGGGTGGAATGAGACGGTCTTTAAAGTCCCTTCCCACCCAAACCATTCCATGATTCCCTAAATTACTGTATCACTCTTTACATTGCACTGTCCATGGTATATCCTCAGTTTTCTTCCATGACTTTCTAAGTATTTCCCCTCCCCCCAGCAATGTGTTTCAGACTCTGCCTTGGCTTTCCAGAGGCTGGAACCTCTCCCAGAGTTCACACCTGTGTGATGTAAATCCCTCCTCCTGAGGTAACCATTCAGGGTTCCTTTTTTAGTCAGTGGAGGAGCCAGATGCTCATTCCCTGTCCATGCAGGGGTCTGAAATAAAGCCGAGTTGTGCTGGGGAAGTGCTCAGGGAGTTTGGGTGACTGACTGGCATTAGTCATCCCCAGTATAAATATCTGCACGTGGGGTGAGACCCAGCCTGGGGCAGGGGACACCTGCAGGGCTGGAACAGGGACCTCCTCACCCGGGTCAGGCCTGGGAGCTGCTCGAGACAAGAGATTGGACTGAGTGCTCCCTGAGGGCGTTCCCAACCTAAGCAATTCCGTGGTTGTGAGACGCTGGATGTTTTGCCATGTCTGAACCCTGAGTTCTGTTTGGGGAAACTTCTCCCTGTTCCACAGCAGATGGATGAGTTTGATGCTGGAAGCAGGAAGGGATTCAGAACCATGGAGATCTCTCTAAGGCCAAAGCACTGAACCAAATTAAAGTTATTGTTGTGCACATGCCCAGCACAGTTGGATTTCAGTTCTGAAAGGAGCGCAGGGCACAGCTCTGCTGCTCCTGGCATCAGGAGGACGCGGAGCTGCTGGAGCAAGTCCAGAGGAGCCCAGCACGTTCATACAGAGACTGGAGCACCTGCAGAGACAGGCTGGGAGAGTGGGGAATGTTCAGCCTGGGGAAGGGAAGGTCGTGTGGAGACCTCACAGAACCTTCCAGGATCTGAAGGCATCTGGGAGAGCCAGAGAGGGACCCTGAATCAGGGACTGGAATGCCAGGAGCCAGGGAATGGCTTCCCAGTGCCAGAGGGCAGGGCTGGATGGGAGATTGGCAATTGGGAATTGCTGGCTGGGAGGGTGGGCAGGCCCTGGCCCAGGGTGCCCAGAGCAGCTGTGGCTGCCCCTGGATCCCTGGCAGTGGCCAAGGCCAGGCTGGACATTGGGGCTGGAGCAGCCTGGCACAGTGGGAGGTGTCCCTGCCATGGCACGGCTGGCACTGGAGGGGCTCGGAGGCCCTTAAGGCAGAGGACAGAGTTTCCCCACCTCCTTCAGTGCTTGGCACGGGGAGGACCTGAGGCTCAGAAGTTTATCAATATTTTACTGAGTTTTTTCCTTCTGCTTTGGAGAGAGTTCATTTAATTATGGCTGGTCCCAGACTGCTGCGTGTGACTGAGGGCTCTGAAGACTCAAGGATGACGCAGCAGAGGAGTTTCCAAAAGCTAGGAAGGGGCTTTAGGATGCGAGATGTTGGTGTGGGGTTTTGGGATGTGGTGCCAGCAGTAGCTGCACACCCGATTTCATGGCTGTTACACTGTAACTTCCTCTTGCAAAACAGGCAATTTCAGGTCTTCTGTTTTTCCTTCCCTTCTGTCACCTTTGTTGTGACACGTGAAATAATTGGTACAGGGCATTGGTGTTAATGTGGCGAGGGCTTCCAGTGTGTCCATGGCCTCCCTGTTCCTGCTTTTCCCTCCAACAGTAGCTTTGCTGAGGAATGTTGTGTCTTGCAGGAAAAAAATGGCCACTTCAGCTTCGTTTTTCACAGGTGACTTTTGGGCATCAGCAGGAATTTCCCCATGGAAAGGGTGCTCAGGCCTTGGCAGGGGCTGCCCAGGGAGCTTTGGAGTGCCCATGCCTGCAGGTGTCCGAGGAATTCCTGAAGGTGGCACTGAGGGCTCTGGGCTGGGGACAAGGTGGGGATGGGGCAGAGCTGGGACTGGATGGGCTGGGAGGGCTTTTCCAGCCTCAGGGATCCCAGGATTCTTTGAGCTTCTCTGTGCTGTTTTCTCAGATACCTGGAAGCAAATGCTGGAATGAAGCGATGCAGTTCCCAAGAACAAAACTCTTGAGTTATTTTCAGTTTTAGAAGAGAACAGCAAGGAAAAGCACTGAGTGTATCCTTGGGGTTTGGATCCATGCTGGAGTTTTCTGAGGCGCAGTGAAGTGAGACAGGATCACCTGATGGGCTTGGGAGACTTTGGCCATGTGGGGAAAATCCTGTTGTGTAATCCCAGTTTGTTTGGAGCTGTGGACTGTGCCCTGGTCAGGAATGTGTCATTTTGGGAAAAGCAGGTGGGATCACCAGCAGCCAACCAGCAGAGCTGGTGCTGGGAGAACTGGGAGGATCTCAGGGCCCTGGCTAAAAGGAGCAGTGCCCTGCTGGGTTTAGGTTTTAATGGCTGAGAGGCAATTCCTGCTGAGGAAATCACTGCAATTCCTGTGGGTTGGCCCATTCAGACTCCTGGGGGGAGTCATGGAATGCCAGGATGGTTTGGGGCCTTAAAGCCCATCTCATTCCAACCCCTGCCAAGGGCAGGGACACTTTCACTTCCCCAGGTGACTCCGAGCCCCACCAGACCGTTCCATGCTTCTGTGACCAAGAGAACTATTGATGATCTTTTGTGCAAGGGGGATGTTCAGTTATTTTCCCAATGTTGATACAATCCCTAGGATTCTTTATTAAGCTTGGAAAAATAAATGTCATCCTTTTCAGTCTTTTGAAATGTTCATCTTACAGATTCCATGGGTTTTATGAGTGATGTTGGTTATGATTAAGGGAATTCAGTCACAGTGTGAGTGACTCCTTGGAATTAGTGCTCCAAGGGGGAGTTGGATGGGCATTTCAGCTGGAATGCTGTCCCCTTCCTACTGCTCCATCCTTCCTCACTTCCCTGCCCTCCCTCCCTGCTCACACATTCCTGCAGCAGTGTTGGAAGGCAGTTTGGGGCAATGACCCGGCTGATTATTTTTTTCTTGCTGATACTGCATGGCAAAGGAAACCCATTTATTCTCAGCAGTGCAGGTTTAAATAACCCAGCAAGCTGTGGCCTCAGGCCAGCACCGTGTCCTGCTGGCTTGGGATTGCCAGAGCAGGCTGAGCTTTGATGTTTCTTTGTCCAGGTAAAACCCATGGAACTCCTAAGGGTGGGTCTGAGAGTTCCCAGCGACTGTTTTCCTTTCAGGATGTTTTATGATGGATGAAGCCTGGCCCATAAGTAGAGGTTGAGTGGTGCCACGCAGGGAGAACAGGCTGGTGGTGCCTTGTCCTGGGAAAGATGTTTTACCCGGTTCTGGGGAATTGGGTAAAGAAGGAGGAATTTCCTCCTGGAAAGGGTGCTCAGGCCCTGGCAGGGGCTGCCCAGGGAGGTTTGGAGTGCCCATCCCTGCAGGTGTCCAAGGAATTCCTGGAGATGGCACTGAGGGCTCTGGGCTGGGGCCAAGGTGGGGATGGGGCACAGCTGGGACTTGATGGATTTTTCCAACCCCAGCCATTCTGAGCTCCTTCTGAAGTGTCTTTATTTCTTTTAACTGCAAAACTACTTAAACTTTGCATGGACTGTGTCTGTAACGCCCTGAGAGCTTGAGGAAATGAAAATGCATTTATTGAATGTCCTGTTTGAGGGCTCTGCTTTGCTGGGGCCTCGGTTCCAGGTCTGTTGGGTGGAGGAACGCTGAAATATTCTGGTAGAAGCTGCAGCGTGTGACAGGCTGGGCTGTTCTAGTGCAGGTACAGACACAGACTCACCTTGGAAGCTTTGAACTGGGATGAAGGAGCAGGAAAGGAGCACAGCAGTTGTTTTTCTGGCTCACTCGAGGCCGTGTGCTGATCAAATAGGTGTCTGTGGAACGGGCAGCTCTTGATCTCCATGTGGCGTGCAGCAGGAAATCTCAGTTTGCAAATGCTGGCCCTCAGTCTGAGCACAAAGAGGTGTCTTTTGTAACATTGCCTTATTCTGTGTGGGCAGCAAAGATGAAAACATCCAAGGTCCGTGGAAGGACTTGGACAAAGTGGGATTGCTGTGAAACTCTGCTCGGGCATCCCAGTAAAAACATCACCCTGCACTGAGATCCCAGTGTGGTCATTAGCAATGATTTCTGGGGGATTCAGCTGTGGTGACCCAGGAAAAAATGTCACTTGTTGCTTAGAGCAGACAGAGTAACCAGCCCTGAGCGGCATCAAAGTGATCCGGGCAGGCAGGAGAGGGAGGAGGAGCCTGGAGTCCTGCAAGGGATGGAAATCAGCACTTCAAGCACCCCAGGACTTTGTTTTGCTGGTTTAATATTCAAATGCAGGTGCAAATCTCCCACTCAAAGGTTAATGTCTAATGGGAAGCCCAGAATCCCCCCGGGGTTCCTTGGGGCTGCTGTTGCTTCCGTGGGGCCGTCAGCACAGAGGAGCAGCTGGAAATACCAATCCTGCTGAATTATTGCTGAATTATTGCTGAATACAGGTCACAGACTGGGAGACTCCTCTGCCCTCGGAGCTGACGTGAGCGCAGCAGCCCATGGAGGTGAATTTTAGGGATGTGTTGAGCTCCATGTGCGCTGAGCTGTCAGAAAAGGCTTTTTATGTGCCTTTCCGTTCCCAGGGCGTTTGGGATCCTTTTTCCTGCAGCTTTTGAGGCGCTGCGGTTTCTTTGTGTCTGGGTGTGGAGCAGTTAATTTAAAAAGTAACATTTAAATCAAGAAGCTGTGCAAATTCTGTCCTTAGCATGGGGTAGGGCAGCAATTAGGAGGCTGCTTAAAGAGATACTGGGTGAGGATAAGGTTGGTGATCAAAACAAAGTACTCCTGATAGCATCTCTTTCTTTGGGAGCTTCAGAGGCCGGGCAGGATTAGAAGGAGCTCTTCATTTTGGTTGCACATTTGTCCAACACAGAGGCCTTCAAGGGTTTATTGCCAGGGGCAGTTTTTTATTAAAGGAAAAACCCAACGCAGCCCCTTTCCCTGTAGAGCAGCATCCCACAGTGCTGGGGACTTAACTACTGGTGGCCAGGGCATGTCTGGTGGCACTGAGTTGGGTGGGATGTGGGAGCTCTGCCGAGGGATGGGCACAGGCTGGATCCATGGGATGAGGCCAGAGAAGTGAGGGACAACCAGGCCAAGTGCCAGGTCCTGCCCTTGGGTCACCCCAAGCCCCTGCAGCGCTCCAGGCTGGGGCAGAGGGGCTGGAAAGCTGGGAAAGGCCCTGGGGGTGCTGTGCCAGCGGCTGGACAGGAGCCCAGGGGTGCCCAGGGGGCAGGAGGAGGCCGATGGCCCCTGGGCTGTGGCAGCCCCAGCGTGGGCAGAGCCCCAGGGCAGGGACTGTCCCCTGTGCTGGCCCTGCTGAGGGACCCCCTGGGATCCTGGGGGCAGCTCCGGGCCCCTCTGGGCAGGGAGCTGGGAAGGGTCTGGAGCCCCAGGAGCGGCTGAGGGAGCTGGAAAGGGGCTCAGGCTGGAGCAAAGGAGGCTCAGGGGGGACCTTGTGGCTCTGCACAAGTCCCTGACAGGAGGGGGCAGCCGGGGGGTCGGGCTCTGCTCGCAGGGAACAGGGACAGGAGGAGAGGGAACGGCCTCAGGCTGGGCCAGGGGAGGGGCAGGGTGGGCACCAGCAGGAATTTCCCCATGGAAAGGGTGCTCAGGCCTTGGCAGGGGCTGCCCAGGGAGCTTTGGAGTGCCCATCCCTGAAGGTGTCCAAGGAATTCCTGGAGGTGGCACTGAGGGCTCTGGGCTGGGGCCAAGGTGGGGATGGGGCAGAGCTGGGACTGGATGGGCTGGGAGGGCTTTTCCAACCTAAAGGATGCCAGGATTTTGTAACGCAAATGCAGAGATTTCGTTAATTTGTCAGATGTTACGGAATAATGAAGAAATTCATGTTTGTAGCTCAGAAGGGGAAAACAAAAGGAGATTCTTGGGAAACTGCTGAAATATTTTGGTTGAGAAAAAATGGTATCTGTGAATTTTAGGTGTATCCAAGTGGTTTTTAATCAGCAGCTTGGGCCAGGGGATGTCTCAGGAAGCTGAAACGCCTCTTTGGGGGTGTGTGACAATGATGAACCCCCAGTGAGTTGGGATCACTGCCTCCGAGGCCCGTGGTGTGTCCTGCCTTGCCTTTAGTCAGGGATTCCAAAAAGAACCGAGCAAAAGAGGGAAGGAGGGAACAAAGAGAATGGTGCTGGATGAGAATGGAGTTGTGTAAAATCCTGATGTTAAAGGAGTTGTTTTGTTCGTGTGCTGCCCCTTGGGAGGGTGTCCTGGAGCTGCAGAGCTGCCCCTTGGTGGAGAACCTTCTGCAGGTCCTGTCCCTTGGCTGGTCCTCTTGGCTGGCATGGGATGGGCTCCTGGCATGGGGGTGGTTTGAGAACCCATGGCTGGGTTCATGGAATCATGGAGTCCCAGACTGGTTTGGGTGGGAAGGGAGCTCAGAGCCCCTCCAGTGCCAGCCCTGCCATGGCAGGGACACCTCCCACTGTGCCAGGCTGCTCCAGCCCCAATGTCCAGCCTGGCCTTGGATTCAATCTTTGCTGATTTAAAGATGGACATGGGAATTATTCCGTCTTGGAAGCAAAGACAGAGTGTGTTCCACAGGAGTCTGAGCTGGGAGCCTAAGGAGGTTGAGAGAGCTCTGAAATGATTCTCTTCCCCTGGCAGACTGAATCCCAGAATCACAGAATCACTGAGGCTGGAAAAGCCCTCTGGGATTACTGAGTCCCAGCTGTGCCCGATGCCCACCTTGGCCCCAGCCCAGAGCCCTCAGTGCTGCCTTCAGGAATTCCTTGGACACCTGCAGGGATGGGCACTCCAAAGCTCCCTGGGCAGCCCCTGCCAAGGCCTGAGCACCCTTTCCATGGGGAAATTCCTGCTGAATTCCTGCAGGATGGTGACTTTCTGTCTCCCTTCTCCAGCAGTCACAGGAGGAGGACTCTGAGATGCAGCCCTCGTCAGGGCTGACCCAGGACATTTGCAGGGTGCTCTGAATTCTGGAGGGTGTTTGCTTCTCTCAAGGAAAGCTGGGTCCTTTTTAGGGAAGTAAAATTGTGCAGTTGAAAAATGTTGATAACCCAAATGCTCCAATTGGGAAGAGCTTGGGGATAAAAATACTGCCAATGTAAATTGTTGTGAGGTGGCAGTGGGGTGTTATGTATGAGCCTGGCACCGCTCCTCGCCTGCTTTCCTTGGAGTGGTTGACAGGTCTGGGAATGGATCAGGGCTGACTTCCAGCTGGGCAGGGAGGGAGAGTGCTTGGCTGTGCGGGCAGGAGGTGGGAAAAGGCTTGGGATGACCCTGTTGCTGCCCTGGGAGTCACGAGGCAGCAGCGGGACACCTGGGCACCCTCCACATCCCTGCAGGTGATGCACTGCGGGCTCCAGCTTCTTCCCAGGCAGCATTGGGCTGGGATAACCCTAATAACAACAACAACAATAACACAGTAACAACCCCCTCTGCTTGTGGGTGTGGGCACTTCAGTGCCATCAGTGACTGCACTGGGGAGTCCTGGGCTGCGTTTCCTCATCAGGGCTGCCTGACCTTGGTGGGGGACCTGCTGTGGTTTGAGTGTCTGACTGAAAAACCACAACAGCTGCACGTCCCTCCTGTGGTGCACCTGGAATCACGGAGTAATGGAACATCCTGAGCTGGAAGGGACCCACAGGGATGGTGGATCCAGCTGCTGGCCCTGCCCAGGCACCCAACAGCCCCACCCTGGGCATCCCTGGGAGCAGGGCTCCGGCAGCCTCGGGCTGTGCCCATTCCCTGGGGAGCCTGGGCAGTGCCCAGCACCCCCTGAGGGAAGAACCTTTCCTGATCTCCAACCTGACCCTGCCTGGCACAGCTCCATGGAGATCTGAAAAGATTTGGAGCAGGCTCTGGCACCACAAGGTGCTGGTTCTGTGCTGGATCAGCTCCTGTGGAAGATTCCCAGAGCTTAGCCAAGAGTTTAAAATAGTAACTGCTCTTGGTGGCTTCTCCAGTTACCAGGATCATTCCAAGGATCTCATGATTTGCATATCGTTTTCCAAATGTCCACATGCAGAGGAAAAGAAATTTGCTGTTGCTGTGTTGTGTTGTTGTTGTTGAACCTGAGTTGATGAAGGAAGTGTTGAAATGATGTTTGCCATGAGGAGTGTGTGGATTTAGGGATGAGCCGGGGCTGGGAACAGCCGGCAGCGTTTGGGCAGAGGGGTGGGCTGGCTGCTCCTCCATGGGGATGGAACAGGAGCTCCAGAAAACTGCCAGAGGGCAGGGATGGATGGAATCTTGGGAAGGAATTCCTGGCTGGGAGGGTGGAGAGGGGCTGGGCTGGAGTTCCCAGAGCAGCTGTGGCTGCCCCTGGATCCCTGGCAGTGGCCAAGGCCAGGCTGGACACTGGGGCTGGAGCAGCCTGGCACAGTGGGAGGTGTCCCTGCCCATGGGCTCCCCCTTGTCCTGTCCCTCCATGCCTTGGCCCCAGTCCCTCTGCAGCTCTCCTGGAGCCCCTTCAGGCCCTGCAAGGGGCTCTCAGCTCTCCCTGGAGCTTCTCCTCTCCAGGGGAGCACCCCCAGCTCTCCCAGCCTGGCTCCAGCCCTGGAGCAGCTCCACGATCCCTGGACTCTCTCTCCAGCAGTTTATCTCAGCTGTTGTTTATTTACTGTTAGAACCAGTGGCTCTGGGAATATTTCAATTCCCATATTATGGTTGAGGTTCAGAAGAGTTGGTGGAAGGATCTTTATGTATTTATGTATTTATTTATTTATTTACTGGAAACGAGGAAGCAGCAGAGACCAAAGCCCATCCCAGTGACCCTGGGGCTGTGTGGAATCAGGAATGGGCTGTAGGAGCTCGTGGGTTAGAATTAAGCAGGACTATCTGGAGTGACCATCTTGGTCAGTTGATGTTTGTGGTCACTTGGCTGTTCTGGCCAAGCATTGGGGCGGTGCCTGGATGGTTTTACAGCTCTTCCACCCTTTAATCCCTGAATTCCTGGCAGAGAGAAGGAGGGTTAGGAAAGAGCTGAAGATGTCATGAAATCCCAACTTCAGAAAGTGCAAGGATTGATGGTATAAAACCCCCAAAATGGGAAAAGCTCTGGACTGCTTTTTCCAGTCTGCATCACTCACGTCTGCTGGAGTGAAGAAGTTGGAGAGTCCAAGTGTTTTAGGCTGGGATTACTTTTTTCCCTTTGGCTATATTTAGCCATGGAAAGGGCTGCCCGGGGAGGTTGGAGTCCCCATCCAGGGAGGTGTCCAGGGAATTCCTGGATGTGGCACTGAGGGCTCTGAGCTGGGGACAAGGTGGGCATTGGGCACAGCTGGGACTGGATGGGCTGGGAGGGCTTTTCCAGCCTCAGGGATTCTGGGATTTTGTTGGGACTCTTAAAGCAGGTGGGAAGAGGCTAAATAAATCCCAAAATTTATGTGAGTGGACATTGATTAGGGAATAGTTTGTGTTTGTTCCATTTTCCTGTCAGCAGTGCAGATACCCTGGGAAATGCTGCTTTTCCTTAATCCCAACAGCTCTGACTCTTCCTTTATCAGTGAAGTCTTGAGGGAAGTTCTGACTTATATAAAAGGTTGAATTTAGCTCATCTGGGTTGATATTTCTGATCAACCATGATAAAGTAACTGAGGCAGTGGGAAGATTTCAAATTTTGTTAAAAATAGCTGGGTTTTGTACATGCCTGTCCTTTTCCAAATGCTCCCATCCCACTGCTGCCTCCTGGGATGTGCCACGGGATGTATGGGACAGGCAGGAATTCTGTTCCTCTCATGAGGCTCATTTTTAAGGGTTAAATGGACCTTTTGGTTGTTTTTAATGAGGAATTCCTGATTCTTCTCATCCTCTCCGAATGCCTTTTGCAGCTAAAGAACCCTTTCCTTGTAGTTGGCTGGGAGCAGTGGTGGGTATGGATTCGCCACGGGGAGGGGGCATTCCAGCCTCCCTGGATCCCTTCTCCCGGCTTCCCTGGAGCAGCAGGCACAAAAGTGGGAGGAGCCCATGGCAGGGAGGGTTGGGTGGGATCTCAGGAAAGGTTCTTCCCCCAGAGGGTGCTGGGCACTGGAATGGTCCTGGCCCCGAGGGCTCCGGGAGTGTTTGGGCAGCACTCCCAGGGATGCACAGGGTGGGGTTGTTGGGGGGTCTGTGCAGGTGATCCCTGTGGATCCCTTCCTGCTCAGGGTATTCCATGACTCGATGAGTCCAAGGACAGTTCCCTGCTGCCATCCATGTGCTTGATGTTTAATTCCCAGCTCCCTTAAGCAGAGGAGTACAGGGAAGGCTCCAGGCTCTGCTGGTGCCCATCCCTGCTGCTGGTTGGACCCAGGGATCCTTGTGCAGGCTCCAGGGTGGGCTCTGATGCCCTGTGTCCAGCAGGGATGTGTTACACACACAGCACTGGGCACACAGGAGTTATCCACAGGAGTATCCACAGGAGCAGCGGATCTGCTCCTCCTGGGCTCTGCAGATCCTCCAGCAGGGCTGGTCCAGGTAGAAATTCCCTGAGGGGAGCTTGGGAGAGGAGCTGGGACATGCTGAGCAGTTGTTCATGACTTGCTAATGTGTAAATGCTTTTCCAAAGGCACTGGAGAGGTTTTTAGTGGATTTTAGTCTGCTCACTAACTGAGCCTTCCTTACTTGCCTGAGTGGATTCCATGGAAAGGCTGCGG
Source organism: Corvus cornix cornix (assembly GCF_000738735.6). Lineage (NCBI taxonomy): Eukaryota > Metazoa > Chordata > Aves > Passeriformes > Corvidae > Corvus > Corvus cornix. Next base: position 396,221 of record NC_047057.1, read on the forward strand.
AATATCTCGGCACCATCTGTCCTAAGGCCTGGAAGGTGCAGCCAGGGTGGGGAGGGTGGGGTCTGTTCACCAGGGATTGGCACACAGATGTGTGGAAAAGCTGCAGCACACTTGGATTTCATTGTGGCTTGGAGCTGAACCATAGCCCTGAAAGCTCTGGCCCCTGGATCCCTGGCAGTGGCCAAGGCCAGGCTGGACATTGGGGCTGGAGCAGCCTGGCACAGTGGGAGGTGTCCCTGCCATGGCAGGGCTGGCACTGGAGGGGCTCTGAGGTCCCTTCCCACCCAGCCATTCCAGGGTTCTGTGATTTATACAAAATAGACTTTCACTCTTGACTGATATTTTTAATTTGTTCGTGTTTTTGGGACTGTGCCTTTGCAATGACAGCCACAGCTCTTTGTGTATATTTGGGATATTTGGGACCAGCTGCTGTCCCATGGAAGGAGCTGCAGCTCAGAAGCCTCTTGAACTCCTTTGGATTTTGCTCCCACTAAACTTTGGGTGAGTTCTTTGGGCGTTTGGCCACTGCTCCTTCCAGAAGGAGAAATGGCTCCATTCCTTTTGCCCTGTTGGTCCTGACACCTTGGGGAGGTTTTGCTGACATGGGAACGATGCTGGATGTGAAGGAATTCTGATCACCAGGAGCTGCGTCAGCCCCTCGCTCCTGAGGAACAGCACCAGCAGCTGCTGGTGTCACCAGGCATGTCCCTTGGCCAGCAGATGTGTCCTGGTGACACAGCAGTGACACGGGGTGGTGGCACACACAGGGAGTGCTGCTGTGTCCGGGGTGTCCCCAGAGGCTCTCCAGAGCAGTTCCTGTGAGGATGTGCTGCAGCTCGGGGCTTGCTGGGGTCGGCCAGGCCAGATTGCTCCGTGTCCCAGCCTGCGGGGACCTGCAGCACGTGTGAGAACTGACAGAGAGAGGTTCAGGCTGGATATTCAGAAAAAATCCCCCCTGGGAGGGTGGGCAGGCCCTGGCCCAGGGTGCCCAGAGCAGCTGTGGCTGCCCCTGGATCCCTGGCAGTGGCCAAGGCCAGGCTGGACATTGGGGCTGGAGCAGCCTGGCACAGTGGGAGGTGTCCCTGCCATGGCAGGGCTGGCACTGGAGGGGCTCTGAGCTCCCTTCCCACCCAACCATTCCAGGGTTCCCTGATTGTGGAATGCAAAGCCAACTGAGAACAAGACAAGTTCTCCCTTCCACCCCCCATTGCTCCCTGTCCCTGGAGCAGCTTCTGTGTGTTGTGAGAATTCCGTGTGTTCCTCCGTGGCTCTTCCAGCCTCGAGCTCTCCAAAGCTTCAGTGTCCATTTAAACCAGAGATGTGCAGAATTTTACAGAACTCTCAGCATTTGTGGCTCAGCAGAGAATTGTTGAGGTTCTTGCTGGAGGTGTCCCTGCTCATGGCAGGGGTCGGGCTCTGCTCGCAGGGAACAGGGACAGGAGAGAGGGAACGGCCTCAGGCTGGGCCAGGGGAGGCTCAGGGTGGGCACCAGCAGGAATTTCCCCATGGAAAGGGTGCTCAGGCCTTGGCAGGGGCTGCCCAGGGAGCTTTGGAGTGCCCATCCCTGCAGGTGTCCAAGGAATTCCTGAAGGTGGCACTGAGGGCTCTGGGCTGGGGCCAAGGTGGGGATGGGGCAGAGCTGGGACTGGATGGGCTGGGAGGGCTTTTCCAGCCTCCCTGAATCCTGGACTCTGTGAAAGACTTTTGGGCACAAATTCCAGGGAAAAAGGCATCAAAGCTTAGAAATAAAATCCTGAACAGTTTTTGTTCAGATCAGTGCCCTTGGTTTTGCTTGATGTTGTACCTCCAGTTAACTAATCACAGATTGGAAGATGAGGAAATCCATTTATTTTCACATTAAATTTAACTTCCATTTGATGCAGGGACCTTCTGCTGGTTGGTTTTGGTTTGGGTGTATCCCCACAGCACACCAAGAGTTCCTGGAGTTGAGGAGATTGGTTAAAGCCCAGCTCTGGAGCTGTGGGGCAGCTCAGGGGCTGAGCCAGGCTTGGCTCTGTCACTGCTTCCTCTGTGATCCCCTTCCACCATCCCAGGTTGTTCCAAGCCTCATCCAGCCTTGCCCTGAACACTCCAAAGAAGTTCACCTTTGCCCAGTGCTGCAGGAGGGGGGAACTGGGATACCTGGGAGGATCCTGTGTGACCCCATGGTGATGGCTTGGCAGGGGCTGTCAGTCCCTACGATTTTCCTTTGTGCAGAGAGGTTCTGTGGAAGTTCATTTAGGGAAGAAAATAAAAACCTTTGGCCCTCAGGTACCTTTGGTTATTGGTAACTTTAAAAATCTTTTCCAGGATTGGAAGCTTGCGAAGGAATTCACACTGGATGAAAACCATTTCCTGAAGCTGGGTCTATTCCAGGAACTGTAACCCAAATGTTTCTCTGTCCGTGGAGGAGATTTCACGTTTGAAGTAACTTCTACTGAAGGTAGGAACATCTTCCTGTCTTTTTATCTTGGAATGTTTGGGTGGGAAGGGAGCTCAGAGCCCCTCCAGTGCCAGCCCTGCCATGGCAGGGACACCTCCCACTGTGCCAGGCTGCTCCAGCCCCAATGTCCAGCCTGGCCTTGGCCACTGCCAGGGATCCAGGGGCAGCCCCAGCTGCTCTGGGCACCCTGGGCCAGGGCCTGCCCACCCTCCCAGCCAGGAACTGCTTCACTTTATGAGACCTTTGCAGAGGGAGATCTCCAGGGGAGTTCCCATCTCACCTCCGGGTGTGTCACTGCAGGTACCCCAACACGGCCTGCGAGCTGCTGACCTCGGACGTGCCGCAGATCAACGACAAACTGGGCGGGGACGAGACCCTGCTCAACATCCTCTACAACTTCCTGGACCACGAGCCCCCCCTGAACCCCCTGCTCGCCAGCTTCTTCAGCAAGACCATCGGGAACCTCATTGCACGGAAAACAGAACAGGTGGGGATGGATCTGTCCCGATCCAGGGAATTCCCTGTCAGTGCTGGTGTCGTGTCCTTGCTGTGAGCTCGTGATACTCCTGGAGTTGGGTTTAAGGTCGGAGGTTAAATGGAGTCTCTGGAAAGTTCTCGGAGTTCCTCAGTGCAGGGAGGTGCTGGTGTGGACAGACTTTTCCCAGAGTTTTGGCTCGGGATCGGCCACAGCCGGGATATCCCCATGGCACAGCTAAAGCTGCGCTTTCCATGCCAAGGCGTTTGGAGGATCACCAGAGTCATCCCAATCCATAAACAAGGCCTCAGGCTCATCCTTACGGAAGGGGCGCTGAGCCGTGTGCTGAACAGGGATTCAGGAATGCTCACATCCTGCTCAGTACTGGGCTTTTAAATGCTGCCTGGCAGGGAGCTTGGGAGGAAAGGAAGATTCTCCAGCTCTACTTATTTCCGTGGCCTTGGGTTTCTCTGTGGCTCAGAGGGGAGAAAAGTTGGCTGAAAAGATGTGATTTGGTACTGCCTTGGAATAAGAATTATTCCCTTGTTCCCTGGAGAGCTCCCAACCCAAGGCCAGTGGCTGAGACACAAAGGAGAAGCTCCAGGAGCTGTGAGGGAGCTGTGTGTCCTGCTGGCAGCTGATGGGAGCTCCTGTCTCCGCAGGTGATCTCGTTTTTGAGGAAAAAGGACAAGTTCCTGAGCCTGGTGCTAAAGCACATCGACACCTCAGCCATGATGGACCTGCTGCTGCGCCTCATCAGCTGCGTGGAGCCCGCGGCGCTGCGCCAGGACGTGCTCAACGTGAGGGCCTTCCCCGCCCCCAGCCCCTGCCCCTGCCTGGGTCGGGACAAACGGGATCCTGGGGTGTTCTATCCCAGGAGCAGATCCTGTTCCCAGCGCTGGAGTCGCTTCTGTGGGGTCCCTCAGCCCGGCTGTGGCTCTGGGGCAGCAGCCTGGGTCACTCCTGGCAGCAAAGGGGTTCCCAATCATTTTTCCATGGAGCAACCCAACCACTCTGTAGTCCAGCTAGAGAGCTTGGAGAAAGGGAATCTGTTCTTTCCCAGTGTTCAGAAATTCAGACATTGATTGGGACAGGAATCAGTGTAACTCCTCACCATGTTCAAGGAATCATAGAGTCAGGGAATCATGGAATGCTTTGGGTTGGAGAACCCCTCCAGTGCCAGCCCTGCCATGGCAGGGACACCTCCCACTGTGCCAGGCTGCTCCAGCCCCAATGTCCAGCCTGGCCTTGGCCACTGCCAGGGATCCAGGGGCAGCCCCAGCTGCTCTGGGCACCCTGGGCCAGGGCCTGCCCACCCTCCCAGCCAGCAATTCCCAATTGCCAATCTCCCATCCAGCCCTGCCCTCTGGCACTGGGAAGCCATTCCCTGGCTCCTGGCCCTCCATCCTGGTTTGCCTGGGCTGGGAAGGGAGATAAGGAATGGTTTGCATGGAGAACAGGAAGTTGTGGAGCAAGGTCAAGGTGCAGTGACAGCTGTTCCAGCATCTGGGAGGAGGAGGAATTGCTGAGTGAGAGCAGCAGGAAGAGCAGGAGCTGTGGGAGAACGTGGTGCTGGTTCTGCCACTGCTGCTCGGATGAGGCTGTTTGTCCCTGGAGCATTCCGTGTTTTCCAGAGGGGTTTGGGTGTTAGTTCCATGGCAGGATGCAAATCCAAATCCATCCCCATCCATGCTGATGCAAATCCACATCCATCCCTGTCCCTGCCTCAGGAATGGGATCAGGAGAGGGAAGGAAGGGCTTCCCCTTCCTGAAGGGCTTCCCAGAGCTCCTCTTGTTCCGAGTTCCCGGACATCCAATGAGGATTTTCTCTCCCTCTCCTTTCCCTGCAGTGGCTGAATGAAGCCAGGATTATCCAGAGACTCGTGGAGCTGATCCATTCGAGCCAGGACGAGGATGTGAGTGGGACCAGGGCTGGGGATTTGGGGTGATGGGTCCTGCAGGGTCCTGGAGATTCCCGTTGTCCTTGGGCACTGTGCTGGTGACCTGCGGAGGAGCCACCAGGGATGGCCTTGGGATGTCCCATCCTCTGCTCAGCACCAAATGGGGGATTTTGGAGTGGTTTCATCTGCTTTCCACTTACTTTACTCCCAGTTTCTTGGTTCTGCTGCCTCAGCTCATCTCAGAACGGCGACTTCCCTTGGGATTAGGGAGGAACCTGCTGGTCCTGGAAAATCCCTTAAAATCAACCACTTTGTGCCATTTTCAAATCTTTTTAGCCCCAAGTAGGAATTCAGTTATAAAGTCCAGGAAATGCAGCTCTGAGCCCAATTCCCTCAGCTCATCCCAGGCAAACCTCCCCCTCTGAGAGGAAAACTGGGAACATCCCCATGGATTTGTGCTGGAGCAGAGCTGCTGGGGCAACGCTGAGCTGCAGCAGCTCCAGAGAGGCTTTGACTGGGGGCCAGAACCAGAGGATAAAGTCCTCAAACAGCCCTGGAAAGCCTTTCAGTCCCTGGGAATTAAATGGTGAAGGGTTTTCTCTAGCAGGAAGGCTGAGCAGTGGGAGGAAGGATGGAATGTTTGTGTTGGGAATGTGCAGGTTAGCAGGATTGAGGAGGAGAGGAAAAGGAATCCTCATCCCTGAGCTCCTGAACTGCTGGTAGTGGTCACGTTTGGGCCAATTGCCTTTGACTGCACAGTCTGGTGATGCTGCTACTCCAGGTGTATCCAGCACCGAGTAACTCCGGGGTGGAGCAGGAATGGGATTGATCCCAGCTGGTGCATTCCCAGCTCGGCGCCGGCGCTGATGCTGCTCCTGTTCCTGTTTCCAGAGGCAATCCAACGCTTCCCAGACCCTGTGTGACATCATCAGGCTGAGCAGAGACCAGAGCGCTCAGCTCCAGGATGTCCCGGAGCCAGACCCACTTCTCACAGCACTGGAATCGTGAGTACTGGCGGCACTGGGGGTGCTGGGGACACCGGGGGTGGCTCCTGGATCATTCCACAGGGAGCACGTGGAGCAGGGATGTTCCTTTGGAGCACGGAATGGCCTCTCCAGGGATTTGGGGTTTGGGGCTCTGTCTGGAGGCAGGAGAGGGGATCAGGGAGCCCAAAGCTCCCGGCCTGACCCAGGGAATTTGAGGCTGAGAGAGTTGGGAATGTTCAGCCTGGAGAAGGGAGGGTTCTGTGGAGACCTCACAGCATCTTCAGGGTCTGAAGGGACTTCAGAGGAAGCCAGCAGGGGATTGTTCATCCAGAACTGGAGTGTCAGGACAAGGGGAATGACAGGAAACAGGCAGAGAGTAGAGTTAGATGGGAGATTGGGAACTGGGAATTGCTGGCTGGGAGGGTGGGCAGGCCCTGGCCCAGGGTGCCCAGAGCAGCTGGGGCTGCCCCTGGATCCCTGGCAGTGGCCAAGGCCAGGCTGGACATTGGGGCTGGAGCAGCCTGGCACAGTGGGAGGTGTCCCTGCCATGGCAGGGCTGGCACTGGAGGGACTCTGAGGTTCCTTCTTTCCCAGCCCATTCCAGGATTCCCTGATTTCCCAGATAACGTTCAGTGTGTACCAGAAATGTTGGTTTTCCCAGTTTTGCTCGATTCCTGCTGTTGTTCCTTTGCTCTTTGCAAGGAGCATTCGATTATTTATGTCCTGTTCTGCTTCTTATCTTCACTTCAAACCTAAAAACTCTGGGAGATTCTCCAGGAGACTGGAACCAAAAAAGGCTCTTGTAGGCCTGGAGGTGACATTTTGTCAGGAAAGGGCTGGAAGGAGCCATGGAAGGAACTGGGGCTCCCAAATCCCATGGGACGTTTCTGTCCACCCAGAGCTCTCTGAATTTTTGGGGCATTTGGGATCTTTTCTCCTGATCCAGGGCTGTCAGTTCCTCCATGACCGTGGGATAATTCCTGGGACAGGAGCTGGTGTGTGCAGGTGGGAATGGGATGTGGATCATCCCAGCACTGGGGAGCCACTGGGACCATCCTGGGCTTGCCATGGAGCTCTGCCCCTGCCAGGACCTGCTGCTCTTCCATAAATGTTTCATTTCCCTCACTGCTCCTGCAGGAATGAGGCAGATCCAGCCTTTGTGCCATGGCCTGACTGGATCCTGTGCCAGGGAAGTGTTGGCTTTTCCTGGAATCCTGGAATGGGTTGGGTGGGAATGAACCTCAGAGCCCCCCCAGTGCCAGCCCTGCCATGGCAGGGACACCTCCCACTGTGCCAGGCTGCTCCAGCCCCAATGTCCAGCCTGGCCTTGGCCACTGCCAGGGATCCAGGGGCAGCCCCAGCTGCTCTGGGCACCCTGGGCCAGGGCCTGCCCACCCTCCCAGCCAGCAATTCCCAATTCCCAATCTCCCATCCAGCCCTGCCCTCTGGCACTGGGAAGCCATTCCCTGGCTCCTGGCCCTCCAGGCCTTGGCCCCAGTCCCTCTGCAGCTCTCCTGGAGCCCCTTTAGGCCCTGCAAGGGACTCTCAGCTCTCCCTGGAGCTTCTCCTCTCCAGGGGAGCACCCCCAGCTCTCCCAGCCTGGCTCCAGAGCAGAGGGGCTCCAGCCCTGGAGCAGCTCCGGGGCCTCTCTGGGCTCTCTCCAGCAGCTCCAGGTCCTGCTGCTGTTGGGCTCTGCAGCTGGAGGCACATCCCTCACCAGAGCCTGTGGCCTGTCCTCACTCTGTGTCAGTTCTGAGCCCTCAAAATTTTGGAGATGAGATTCCAGCTCGGTCATTCCCCCAGGAATCCCAGGACCTTTAATGAGGGCTGTGATTCCCTGCAGTGGGAGGGATGATGGCCATGGAAGATGTGGCACTTCCAGACTTTTTTGGTAATTTTAGACTTTCTTGGTAGTTTTGGAGAGGGCTGTGGGACCCTGCACTTTCAGGCACCATCTCCAGAATTCCTGCTCAGAATAAAGAACATTTTGGGCAAGGGGATTCTTTCACTCCTCTTCCCTTTCTGCTGAAGGTCACAGAGCTCATTACCCTTCCTGGCCAATTTTCCCCAGCCTTACAGTGACTTTTCGGAGTTTGGATAACTTTTATCATCCCTGAGTCAGGAATGAAGGATCAGCATGAAGGAGATGGGAGCAGGGTTAGGGGATGAGCCCCAAATCCAGGCTGCAGGAGCTGCTGGCTGAGTGCAATAAAGGGAATTTGGTTCATTCCAGAAAATTGACTCCTCTTCCTGCCTCTGCCTCCCCTGCTCTGCTGACAGAGGGTATTTAGATACTCCTTATTCAAATAATCCTGCCTCATGAATTATTCATCTGTTTTTACATTTTTGTCTCATATTTTATTTATACCCACGGAAAGAGATTTTTGGGAATGTTAGAAAATAGTCATGATTGGGCTGTGAACTCCAGGGATGCTGGGTTTGGCTGGACACGGGGCTGGGGAAGGCAGGGAAGGGACTTCCTGAGTGCTGGATTCTGGGGAGCTGTCCCTGAGGGAAGGAGCTGGGATGTGGTGGGGAACAGGAGCTGCAGGAACTGGAGCTGGGAGCAGGGCTGGCCTCAGCCTCCTGTTCCTCCCACCCGTTATTCCTTGGCCCTGGCAAAGAGCAGCGGGAGGAGTGGGCTCTTCCCTGAGTCTTCCCCGGTTCCCCGATCGATCCGTCAGTGGGCGCAGCAGCCCGTGTCCGGAGCGGGAGCGGTGCTGCCGCTGGGAGCAGCCCAGCCCTGTGACCCCGCGCTGTGTCCCCAGGCAGGAGTGCGTGGAGCAGCTCCTCAGGAACATGTTCGACGGGGAGCAGACCGAGAGCTGCATCGTGAACGGAACCCAGGTGCTCCTGACGCTGCTGGAAACGCGGCGCTCCGGGTGAGCCGGGACCGCCGGGACTGCGCCTCGGGAGCCACCCGGCGCTCCGGCCTGGGCTGAGGGCAGGGAGGGACAGGCCGGGCCTGCTGGCGACTCTCTGCCAGCACAGGCACTGCCAGGACACAGGGAATGGCTTCAGGCTGGAAGAGGGGAGTTTGAGATGGGATCTTGGGAATTGGGAATTGCTGGCTGGGAGGGTGGGCAGGCCCTGGCCCAGGGTGCCCAGAGCAGCTGGGGCTGCCCCTGGATCCCTGGCAGTGGCCAAGGCCAGGCTGGACATTGGGGCTGGAGCAGCCTGGCACAGTGGGAGGAACGAACATTTGTAGGTAATTGTGGCTGAGCCATTTCCTTTGGAAGTGTTTGGGAGTTTGGAACCCCAGGGAGCCCTTTGGGGATGTGGTTTGCCAGCTCTGCAGGGAGGTTATTCATGGTCAGCTCCCCCTGAGCTCGGCACAGGTTCTGTTGTGTGAGCAGCACCTTGGCAATGATACTAATATTAATTAATTCAGTATAAGAAATACTATAATTAATTAATGTAACTAATATAATGCAGGTATGCGAATATGTTCAGGAGCTGAAAATTATTATTTTTCATCCTTATTTTTGAAGAGAAAACCACTATGGCCAGTGTGACTGGAGGCTCTTTAATGAAATCTCTACCTCTGGGTACTGGGGGCAGCTCTGGGCCCCAGGAGAAGGAAGATGGAAAGTGGGAAGTGTAGAATGAAAATGGTTTTAGTGGAATTGCTGATTAAACACCGAGCTGGGCAATGGTTTAATGTCATAAAGTCCCAGAATTCCTGGATGGGCTGGGGTGGGAGGGACCTTGAGGACCATCTGGTATCATCACTGGAAGAGGGATCTGTGAGTGAATCCCGGTGTTCCCTCAGAGTGGAAGGCCTGATGGACTCGTACACTCAGGGATTCGAGAGGTCTTACACTGTCAACAGCAGCATCTTACACGGCATCGAGCCCCGGCTCAAGGACTTCCACCAGCTGCTGCTGCGCCCGCCCAAGGTACCGCGCGGCGTTCCGGGAATCACACAGCTCCACCTCGGACACGCGGCCGGGGAAGGGAAACCCACAGTGAAATTTCCTAACTGGGGCGTGCAGGGATGAGGCAGCAGGAATCTGCTGCAGGAATCTGCTGCAGGAATCTGCAGCCAGCACCTGAGGGTTGTTGTGTTCAGGGAAATCCAGGAAGCGGAGACAGTTTGGGACTGGGGGTTGAGTGGAGATGGGAAAGGATGGAGAGGAAGGAACTTTTAGTTGGATGTTAATCTTCTGATTTGGAGGTCACATCTCCCAGTGGTCCCAGAACCATCCTCTTGGGAAGGTGGTTTAGGTTGCCCTGCTGAGAACATTCCAGAAATGAGCAGGTTCTGTTGAATCCCAGGATCCCAGAATAGCTGGGGCTGGGAGGGATCGTCCAGTCCAAGCCCCTGCAGGGCAGGGTCACCTGGAGCAGGTGACACAGGGACACGTCCAGGGGGGTTTGGGATGTCTCCAGAGTGGGGGGCTCAGGCCCTCCCTGGGCAGCTATTCCAGGGCTCTGCCCCCTCCACGGAAAGAAGTTTTTCCTTCTGTTGAGGTGGAATTCCCATGGTTGAATTTCCGGCCATGGCTCCGTGTCCTGTCACTGGGCACCATGGAAGGGAAGCCCCTGGTGCAGGTGCACGGCAGGAGTGTTGTCCTTCCCTGACTGCCGTCCCTGCTCCGCAGAAACCGGCGATCCTGACCACGCTGGGGGTGCTGGAGGAGCCGCTGGGGAACGCGCGGCTGCACGGCTCGCGGCTGATCGCGGCGCTGCTGCACACCAACACTCCCAGCATCAACCAGGAGCTCTGCCGGCTCAGCACCATGGACTTGTTACTTGTGAGTACTGAGGGCGGGGGAATTCCAGCTGGGAGCAGCTTTTCCTTCCCTGGGATCTGCTCTGTGCAGGGCTTGTGCCAGGGGGACAAAGTCCCGTTATTGCTCTGATCTGCTCCGAGGAGGAGCAGATCCCTGGAAGAGCTTTTGAGATCCAAATCCCACTGTTTGGGGATTTGGACTGAGCCTCACACTTCCAGCTCCTTGTTAGTTCCGTGGAGAGGGTGTGAAACAGTCTGTGCTGTGTGTGAGCTCCTGGAATGCTGAGAGATGAACTTCCTCCCGCAATCCCAGGATCCCTGAGGCTGGAAAAGGCCTCCCAGCACCTGGGCAGCCTTAAGAGAGTTGATCCCGTCCTTAGCAATTGTTTAGTTCCTGTTTCTCTGAGGTTTCACTCAGCCCCAGCACAGTTCACTTGGAGTTTTCAGTGTGTCTGTGCTGTGAGTGCTGTCTGTGTGTGAGAGAATTCCCAAGTGCTCAGTTTATTGGGAATACTCACTGGTTTCCCGACAGACCGAGCACCCTGGGAATGCCGAGCCCAGCCAGCAGTGGGTGCTGGGCTGTAGCAGGAAAACTGAGTGGAATTGCTGATCAAACAACAACTTGGGCAACAACTTCATATCACAAAGCCCCAGAATCCTGGGATGGGATGGGTTGGGAAGATCCTTAAAGATCCCTGATATCACTGATCATTAAAAGCAGGAAAATTTATCCCCAGTAAATTCTCCCATCTCTCATTTCTCCTCCAGGACTTATTTTTTAAATACACGTGGAATAACTTTTTGCATTTCCAAGTGGAGCTGTCCATAGCAGCCATCCTGTCCCACTCCATGCACGAGGGGAAGCCCAGCCCGGGGGAGCCGGGCAGCAAAGAGGAGGCTCCGAGCGGGAGCGCGGCCCCGGAGAGCGCGGAGCCCGCGGAGCCCGCGGCCGGAGCCACTGAGAACATCATGGTCACCCACGTGAGAGCTGGGCCTGGGCTGGGGTCAGCGGGGCCTCTCTGGGATGGGCTGGCCCAGAGTGGCCGCTGGGCTCGGTGTGCATTGGTCATCATTTATTGTCATTTTTAGCGGGTTTTGTTATCATTTATTATCAATTTTAGTGGGTTTTAGTGTTATTTATTATCTATTTTTAGTGGGTTTTATTGTTATTTATTATCTATTTTTAGTGGGGTTTATTGTTATTTATTATCATTTTCTAGTGGGTTTTGTTGTTATTTTTTATTATCTATTTTAGTGATTTTTATTATTATTTATGATCAATTTTTAGTGGGATTTATTATCATTTATTATCAATTTCAGTGGGTTTTATTATTATTTATTGCCATTTGTAGTGGTTCTCGTGGAACTGTGGTTTGTACCTTTATTTGTAGCATCCCGTTCCAAAACTCCCCTCATTTAATGGCCCTGTGAATCCCTTGCTATTTATTAAAATTATCCCTACTTAGTATTCAAGTATCCCTATTTATTAGTAAAGCTATCCCTATTTACTAGTAAAATTAGCCCTATTTATTTGTAAAATTTCATTTTTTTTGTAAAAATAACTATACATTTGGGACAAGAACCTGAACATTCCGGTCAGAGCCCGGTGTGGGGGTTGGAAAATGCCAGCAGCGTTTTCATTCCTGCTGCTGGGAAGCCCAAAGCAGCCTGGGGATGTTCCAGGTGTTGCTGCTCTCCCTGGATCCTCTGGGAAATAATCAGGGAGGAACTGGGGCTCTTGGGCAGGGGAAGGGCTGAGGTTTGAGTTCCTGGGGAGGAGAGAGGGAAGCAAGAGGAGGATCCACAGTTCTCCTTTGGGAAGTTCTGAATGTTCTCCCTTTCCCCCCAGCTGTTCCAGAAGTGCTGCCTGGTGCAGAGGATATTGGATGCCTGGGAAGCCAATGACAAAATCCAGTAAGGAGCTGCTGGCCCAGGGCTGCGCTTGACTTTGGAATATTCTTGGAGCATGTCCCATTTAATGGTGCCCAAGCAGGCTTGGATTGCGGTTGGGATTTGGAATTGGGATGGTCTGCATGCTGAAAAGCCAAATTCCCAAATAGGCAGGATTTGAAAGCGTGATGGGGTTTATGGATGTTTCCAGCACCTCATCCCAGACACTCAGTCTGCTGCTTTCCTGCTTTCTCAGGGAATCCCAGGGAACGTTCACTCCTTTCATTCTTTTTTTGTTTTAAATGCACGATTTTATTCTCCCTGGAGTGGAAAACTCTTGGAAGTTGGGGTGGCCAAGCATTTGTGCTCTGGATTTCATATTTTAGCTTCATAAACCCCTTGGATTTTGTGCTGATTGGGCTGATAAGAACTAAATATTTTAAAAGAACCAAAACATGAAAGTGAAAATATTCTGGAGGCCTCCGTTTCCGTGTCCAGCTCAGTGTTTGGTCCTCCCTCTCTATTTTGAGCTCTTGGAGGCTTCCAAAGGCTTTGGAGTCCCACTGGAATTGTTTAGGCCATAATTGGTGGGTTGGGGTTTGGATTACATTTTTTTTTGTTGGTTTGGTTTGGGTTTTTGGGGGTTTTGGTCCTTTTTACAGCCCTTTGTCTGCATAAGGAGTTCTGCTGGGCATTTCCTTGCCCAGTTCTGCAGGACCAAAAATACCCCTGGGTGCTGCTTGGGAGCTTTCCTGATTAAACCAGAAAGGAGCCAGAGCTCATCCCTGTTTCCTGCCAAAGCACTCCAGTCAGCAGCACACTGGAAAGGATCTGGATGGCAAGGAAAAAAGAGGGATTGAAGCAGAGGAATCTCAGCTGGGGCTTTGGGAAGGTGGAGATTCCAGGAAGGTCCTTGCCTGCTCTCAGTGGGCACATGGAGACCAGCGGGGGCAGCTGGGGCTGCCCCTGGATCCCTGGCAGTGGCCAAGGCCAGGCTGGACATTGGGGCTGGAGCAGCCTGGCACAGTGGGAGGTGTCCCTGCCATGGCAGGGCTGGCACTGGAGGGGCTCTGAGCTCCCTTCCCACCCAAACATTCCAGGATTCCCTGATCTGGTTTTTAGCATGGCTTCACGCTTCAGGAAGGAAAGAGTGAGCAGCCAGGGAAGGGACTCAGGGGCTTCTCGGGCTCTGTGTTGGGATCTGGTTTTATCCCAAGGGGGAATCCCATGGTTGGATGGGAACGTCGTGTGTTTGGGATGCACTGCTGCAGCCCCAGTCCCACGCTGGAGCTCTGTCAGTAGCTGTGCTGTAAATCCTTAGCTCTGGGAGTTACAGTCAGATTTATTCCTGCATATTTTCCATGTTTAGCTCCTTGTTTGGAGCTCCTCCCACGTTACCTGAGCGGGATCAGGGATCCCAAAATACGGCAAAATGAGGGAAGGTCCCTGTGCTGGGGGCGAGCTCATCCCATCCTGCCTGAGCAGGGCTGATCCCTGCTGGGTTCTGCAGGGAACTCTGGGATGTGTGGGGCTGGAAATCTGTGGCCAGTGGGGCAGGAATGCCGGGGCCATTCCAGAGGCTCCGAGGGTATCCCGGTTCCACGGCTATCCCGGTTCCATGGGTATCCCAGCTCCGAGGGTATCCTGGCTCCGTGGCTATCCCGGTTCCATGGGTATCCCGGTTCCACGGGTATCCCGGCTCTGTGGCTATCCCGGTTCCACGGCTATCCTGGCTCCGTGGCTATCCCGGTTCCATGGCTATCCCGGTTCCACGGCTATCCCGGTTCCACAGGTATCCTGGCTCCGTGGCTATCCCGGTTCCATGGGTATCCCGGTTCCATGGGTATCCCGGCTCCGTGGCTATCCCGGCTCCGTGGCTATCCCGGTTCCACGGGTATCCTGGCTCCGAGGGTATCCTGGCTCCATGGCTATCCCGGTTCCACGGGTATCCTGGCTCCGAGGGTATCCTGGCTCCGTGGCTATCCCGGTTCCATGGGTATCCCGGTTCCACGGGTATCCTGGCTCTGAGGGTATCCCGGCTCCGTGGCTGTCCCGGTTCCATGGGTATCCCGGTTCCATGGGTATCCTGGCTCTGAGGGTATCCTGGCTCTGTGGCTATCCCGGTTCCACGGCTATCCCGGCTCTGTGGCTATCCCGGTTCCACGGCTATCCCGGTTCCACGGGTATCCCAGCTCTGAGGGTATCCCGGCTCCGTGGGTAGCGGCTGCTCTCTGTTCCAGGGCAGAGGGCGGCAGGAGGAGAGGGAACATGGGGCACCTGACCCGCATCGCCAACGCCGTGGTGCACAACATGGAGAAGGGGCCCATGCAGGCCCAGATCAGTGACTTCATCAAAGGTACCGCCTGCTCCTCCTCCTCTTCCTCCTCCTGCAGCTCCCCCTCACTGCTCTCCAGGGAAAAATAACCCTTGGGAGCTCCTGGAAGGACTCACTGCAGGTGTTTCCTCAAGGTCCTTTCCCAATGAAAGGATTCCCAGTGAAATCCCACAGTATCCCATCATTTAAAGTGTGCTGAGAGCCCATTTGGCTGCTCTTGGTTTTCACTCAGTGAAGTTAAGGTTGGACAGTGGGAGGTGTCCCTGCCAGGGCAGGGCTGGCACTGGAGGGGCTCTGAGGTCCTTCCCACCCAACCATTCCATGAATCCGTGACACGTTTCTGAGGAAAGACACACGAGGTTAAATGTCCCCAGAGGCCCCAGATGTGCTCGTCAGAGATACTCCCTCTGCCAGGCTGTGTCCACCCTGCCCTTACTGGACCCACCTGGAGAACTGGTTCTGTGCCATGGGTTTGGGTGGGAGCAAGGAAGATTCTCCATTTTCCATCCCCACAGCCAGGCAGTGACAATCTGGGGGCACAATCTTTTGCCCTTTTCTCCAGTTATTAAACTTTCCTTTCCTCAACCCTCAAGTCCTGCTCACCTTTGGGCTCCCAGTTGTCCCACTGTGCTGGGATGGGAGGGATGAGAGGGAAGGGCTCCCCCAGTCCCCAGGAGGAAAGGGAAGAGCCAAGCACAGCTGGAACCCCGCTTGGGGTTGTTCCCAGCAAGGTGAGAGAAGCTGTGTGTCCTTAGCCCAGGTGAGTCCCTGAGGAGTTCAGATGGCTCAGAGCACCCAAATCCCATGGGCTGTGTGACCTTCTCGTTCCAGAGCTGCCCGAGGACTGCAGGGGCAGGTGGGAGAGTTTTGTGGAGGAGACGCTGACGGAGACGAACCGGAGGAACACGGTGGATTTGGTGAGTTGGTCACTCCAGTGGCTCCTGGGCTTCCCCTGACAGAAAAAAGGGATATTCCTGGTTTTTCTCATTGCCCTTGTTTTGCCTAAGAACGCTTCCAAGGCAGAGTAGAAAGCACTTCCAGAAGCATTCCCTAACAGTCCTTCAGCAGAGCTGATCCGTGGTGCTGGGCTGGTCCCTGGCATTCCTCGGGGCAGCTCCTGCCTCGGCAGGAGTTTGGGCTTTGGTGGAACTGAGACACTGGAGCTTTCCCAGTTTTCCCTGGTCCCTGACTGGTTTGTGCTTTCCCAGGTGAGCACCCACCACCTGCACTCCTCCAGTGAGGATGAGGACATTGAAAGTGCTTTTCCCAACGAACTCACTCTGCAACAGGTGAGTTGGGAACATCTTCACTATTCCTGGGAAACTTCCTGCTCCAACTGCCTTTGGTCCGTCCCAGTGTGGAGCAGCTCCCTGAACTCCCAGTCCGTGCATTCAGCTCCTCTGGGCTTTCCCAGAGCAGTGCCATGGGCTGGGATCCACCTGGGAGCAGGAATCCCAGAGCTCTGTGTGACCCTGCTCTGGGAAGGGGTTGGAATTGAGGATTTCCCACACTTCCTGTGATGTTCATGCCTTCCTGGAGCAGCTGTTCCCATGCAGCTCCACTGACTGTTTCTGGAGTGTCTCTGGACACCCTAACGATGGATTTGTTGGGATCCCTTCCCAGGCCTTCTCCGAGTACCAGATCCAGCAGATGACGGCCAACTTCGTGGATCAGTTCGGCTTCAACGACGAGGAGTTTGCAGACCAGGATGACAACATCAAGTGAGTCTGGGGGTGTTTGGTGACAGCAGCAAGTGAGCCTGGGGGAGTTTGGTGTTAGAGCCTCTGCATCCCGTCCTCCCTCTGGTTCAGGTTTACAAATGAGCCTCGTTATCCCTCCTCAGGTTGGAAACAGCTCCTTGTTTTCCAGGAGCACAGCCCGATCTCCAGAGCCAGGTGGAGAAGCAAGGAAAAGTATTCCTTCTTTTGAAGGAGGGATAATGGAAATAAAGCAGGCAACTGTTGTCCAGCCCTGGTCTGGGATGAGTTTAAAAGCAAAGCATGAGAGCAAAGCCTGGGCATCTTAACAGATCTTTCCCAAGGAATTAAATCCTTATTGGAATGAGGAGTGAGGGGACAGTGCTCTGATGGAATCCAAGGGAAATGCAGCCATTCTCCCCCTCCAGAGGAAGGGAACAGGGATAATCAGGAGCAGAGGCAGTTCAGGGAGACAGGGAAGGGGATTTAGTGTTACACAACTGGCTGGATCCAGAGCTCGGACTTTGCTGCTTTTACAGAATTCCTTTAATCCCGTTAAAGCTGCAGCTCATCCTCTCTCCTTAGAAATGTACCTGGGATTATCCCAGTGGCCATAACAGTCCTGAAACTGGGACCGTTCAGTTACGGACAGAGTGGTGCTCCAGGGGATCCCAGCGCTCCTGCTCCTCAGCTCCTGCGTTTGTCTCCATCCCAGAAACTCCTTGGGATCCAAGGCCCTTCCCATCCAGGGTTTTTCCTGAGCCTTGGAGATGTCAGAACCTTGATAAGGCCAAAAAGTTCCAGATTAGAATCAGAGTTGAATTGAACAGAAATTATTCTGTTCTACACATAAAAAAAACCCCAAACAAAACAAAAAAAACCAAAAAAACCAAAAAAACACAGAACTGAAAACAAACCAATAAAAAACCACAACCAAATAAAAATAAAATAAAATAAAATAAACTTTTGACTGCTGGCAAATATGGCCCGATGTGAGTGAGGGGCAGGGAGGAGTTAAATCCCTGAGGAGCTGCCCCAGGAGCCTCGTGCCCAGTGTAAAATGAACAGGAAGCTGGAGAAAGTCCGTGCCTGGGATGTTATGGCTCTGTTTGTGGTTGGAAAGGGAGAATATCCTGCAACACCTGGAATATTCTGGGAGTGGTGCTCCCTTGCCGCTGTTTCCAGCTGCTGGACCCTGGGATGGAAGTGAATGGGAATATGTAAGGAGTGTCAGCCATGTGTCAGTGTCCCTGGGACTGCAGGAGTACTGAACTGAGGAGTTCTTCAAGGAAAATATCACTGGAAAAGCTACAGATCCATAAGTAGGGGGAGTGAACCCCTGGATCCAGATTCTCTGGGAATTGGGAATTTCTGGGCCTGCAGCACCCTCTGCTGTTCCCACCAGGGGCTCATCTGGCTCGGGCTGAGATGTTCGGGATGTTCACAGCACAGCCACACCTCGGGCTTTGGGCCCCTGCTGCGCTGAGATTCACAGAATCCTGGGATCCCTGAGGCTGGAAAAGCCCTCCCAGCCCTCCCAGCTGTGCCCCATCCCCACCTTGGCCCCATCCCAGAGCCCTCAGTGCCACCTCCAGGAATTCCTTGGACACCTGCAGGGATGGGCACTCCAAAGCTCCCTGGGCAGCCCCTGCCAAGGCCTGAGCACCCTTTCCATGGGGAAATTCCCAAATACCCACCCTGCCCCTCCCCTGGCCCAGCCTGAGGCCGTTCCCTCTCTCCTGTCCCTGTTCCCTGCGAGCAGAGGCCAACCTCGCCTGGCTGCACCCCAGGAAACCCCTCCAGTGCCACCCCTGCCATGGGCAGGGAATGTTCCAGGCTGGAATAACCCTTCCTGCAGCGAGGGGACACCACGGCCTGGGCACAGGGGTGGCTGCTCGGGGGTCACAGCCCAGGAGTGGCTCTGGCCGTGGCTCCTCGCAGCCATCCCTGAGGCTCTCCCCTCCCTCCTCCCTCCCAGCGCTCCCTTCGACCGCATCGCCGAGATCAACTTCAACATCGACGCCGACGACGACAGCGTGAGTGGGAATCTGGGATAGTGCTGGAATAAATGTGGTTCTGGAAAGGTCCTGCTTGGATTCTGAGAGAACAAAGGTTTGGGGGGGTCTTTGGGCAATGCAGAGGGGCCTCGTGGGCACTGCCCGGCCCCTCAGGGGCTCCTCCCAGGAAATGTTTCCTCTGAAGCAGCACCCCCGGCACTGAGGGAAACTTCCTGCAGTGCCAGTCTGTTGTTCTTAGAATCAGGGTATCCTGGAATGTTTGGGTGGGAAGGGAGCTCAGAGCCCCTCCAGTGCCAGCCCTGCCATGGCAGGGACACCTCCCACTGTGCCAGGCTGCTCCAGCCCCAATGTCCAGCCTGGCCTTGGCCACTGCCAGGGATCCAGGGGCAGCCCCAGCTGCTCTGGGCACCCTGGGCCAGTCCCTGCCCACCCTCCCAGCCAGCAATTCCCAATTGCCAATCTCCCATCCAGCCCTGCCCTCTGGCACTGGGAAGCCATTCCCTGGCTCCTGGCCCTCCATGCCTTGGCCCCAGTCCCTCTGCAGCTCTCCTGGAGCCCCTTTGGACCCTGCAAGGGACTCTCAGCTCTCCCTGGATTCCTCTCTTCTCCGGATGAGCACCCCCAGCTCTCCCAGCTTTGGTCATCTTTCCAGACACAGATTAGGGAAGCACAGGCAGAGATGGGTTTCTCATGGATGTAAACACTGCCGGGCTGTTCCTGGCCTTTCCTGGTTTATTGCCCCAAAGCAAAGCAGCAGCTGGGCTGTGGTGATCCAGGTGATCTCAGCTCCTGAGCAAATCTGGGGCTGCTCAGCCCTGAGACTTGGCCTTAAAGCAGTGTCTCCAGAGAACCTCTGGAATGTGATTTCCCTTTGATCCCTGCAGCCCAACGCCTCCCTGTTCGAGGCCTGCTGCAACGAGCGCATCCAGCAGTTCGACGACAACGAGGAGGAGGAGGATATCTGGGAGGAGAAGGAGATCTCCTACGCAACCCAGGTCAAGTCCAGGACACGGTAAGGTGAAAACACAGCCCTGATTTCCCCCTCATGCTGGGAATCTGCACGTTTCAATTCCTTGGGGTTTGTGTCATTTGGGGGCTGCAAGGTTTTATCTGACGCAACCCCGAGCGCTCTCCCTGCCACTTGTGCTGGGGTTCTCCTGAGCTGGAGACAGACCCAGTTTGAGGGAATTCAGTAACAGTGGGAACACCTAATTAATGACTCTTCCATCAAACGCACGAAAAACCCCCACCCTCAGTGTGAGACACTTGGAATCTGCTCCTTCCCTCATCCTTGGAGAGGAGGAGGAGGGGGTGAGACTGAGGGGAGTGGGCAGAACATTCTTTCTCAGAATGTTCAAATCAGGAAAGTGAGAGCAAGAGGCCTCCTGGGGCATCTCAGGCTTTGAAATAATTTTTCATCCTTTTGGCAGAGCCACTTATTAGATAAAGTTATTTCTGTAATTCCCAATCTGAAATGTGATCACAGGAAACAGGGAATACATCCCAGAGCTCTGCATGTCCTTGCCAAGCATCAGCAGCCTCAGGTCCTGCCAGGCACAGGGTGGGCTCCACGCCCGTGCCCATCCCCTCGCTGGGCACTGGTTTGTGGTGCCCCCAGCCCTGGGTCTGTCCTGCACCTCCGGGGAGTTCTGACACCAAAGCCCTCGGGAATCTGGGATCCCTCCGAGTGCCCACGACTGCCCTGAGCAATGTGGGGAGATATTTTGGGGGAAACAACCATGGAAAAGGCTCTGGGCAGCTCTGGGCTGTTTCCCCAGGGCGAGGGAGGAGGAGCTGAGGGATGGGTGCAGCAGCTGCTCCGGGAGTGGCTCATTCCCAGTTCCCGCTCAGGTTTGGAGCATCGCAGACGTCGGAGAGCTCCAAGAGTGACCTGGAGAACGGGGACCACGACGGCAGCGTGGACTCAGAGGAGGAGGAGGAGCAGCAGCCACCCCCCCCCTCGCCAAACAAGGGCAGCACCGCGGAGCAGAAGGACTCGGAGTCCTCCCAAGGTACCGGATTTGCGGGAGCACATCTGGGATCTGTGCACAGCAGCGCTCACACGCTGCCAGCTGCCCATGGAGAGTCCCCAGGTCCTCCTGGCCGGGGGAAATGGGGATGTCAGGGCTCACTTTGTGCCTCTGGAGCCTCAGGGAGCCTCACGAGCCCCAGAACAGCCCTCGTGTCAGGCAGCCCCACAGGGAGAATCCCAGGGAAAGGTCCCTGCGCGTGGCAGCGCTCAGGATGAGATGGGCTCTAAGGTCCCCTCGCACCCAAACCATTCCATGGTTCTGTGATTCCCGGGATCCCAGCTCCTTTAGTGCAAATCCCAGTCAAAGCAGCAGTGCCGGGATGGGACCTGAACTCCTCCCATCCCGGGATAGTTTTGTGCCCACCTTTGCCAGGTGTCTCCACACCCCCCGGCACTGCCCGTTCTGCTTTCCCAGCTGTGTTTGCCTGTTGCAAACCCATCCCTACAGTGCCCGGAGGAGGAGTGCAGAGGGACAGGGTTTTCCTTGAATCCTGGAATGGTTGGGTGGGAAGGGAGCTCAGAGCCCCTCCAGTGCCAGCCCTGCCATGGCAGGGACACCTCCCACTGTGCCAGGCTGCTCCAGCCCCAATGTCCAGCCTGGCCTTGGCCACTGCCAGGGATCCAGGGGCAGCCACAGCTGCTCTGGGCACCCTGGGCCAGGGCCTGCCCACCCTCCCAGCCAGGAATTCCTTCCCAAGATCCCAACTAAACCTGGAGCTGGAAGCCATTCCCTGGCTCCTGTCCCTCCAGGCCCCTGTCTCTTCCCATCTTGTCTGCTCCTTCAGGGATTTTCCCAACTCTCCATGTAAATGACACTGTGGGAATGCTGGACACCCATGGTGCTGTCAGCAGAACAGTTCCAAGGGACAAAAACATTTTCCCAACCATCCATTTCTCCAAGCTTTTTCAGTTCTAAAGCATTTCTTTCTGCGGGTGCTGCCCTTGTGTTGTCACTGTGAGCACCAGGCAGGGTTATCCCAGGATCCTGCTCTCTGCACCCCTTTGGAAGTGTCAGATAATTCCAGTTCGTTGGGAAGAACCAGTATAAACCTCATGGTCCCAGTGGGTTGTGTGTGACAGCCCAGTCACCCTCTGGAGACTCAGCTGGAATTTGGGATCAATTTTGGGGGTGCAGCCTCAGCGGGTCCCTCCCGCTGGGTTCTGTTCCTGCAGAGCTCTGTAATCCTCCCTCTCCCCTGGAAAAAGCTCAGGAAAAATGCTATTCCAAAGGTGGGATTTGTAGGACTGGGAGTAGGACGATGGAGGTAGGTTCTGGAGGAGGATTTGTCCAGGACTATAAAAAAAGCCATTAACCGATGATTTCTGGGGTCTTAAATATTGCAATCCATTGATCAGTTCCTTACCTGAAACTGCCAAAATGCACCCACTGGAGATGGAGATGGGAGCTTTTGGCAGTGAATTGAGGGACTTGGAGCTGGGAATCTCTGGCTCAGGGAATGACACCCAGGGTGTCATTTGTCTCCATGGATGCCTCTCCTGGGGATAAACATCCACAGGGATTTCCGTGGGACTGTGGAAGGGATGGATGTGCCCTGGGATGGGTTGCCCTGTCCCTGGGATCCCTGGGCTGTTCCTGGCCGGCCAGAGGCTGTGCTGGCAGCTCAGGCTGTTGTGCCCGCAGGGGCCGGCTGGACGGCCGTGTTCGAGCCCGTGAGCCCCACGCCGCCCGTGGCCATGGACGTGGGATCCAGCGTGTGGGACTCGGCCGCCCCGCAGAGCAGCGCCCCGGAGGAGAAGGGCTGGGCCAAGTTCACGGACTTCCAGCCTTTCTGCTGGTAAGAGCTACGCAATTCCAGCTCCCCTGGAGCCTTGCAGTGGGGGAATATTTGGGATACGTGTTGATGGAGCGCATGGCTGTAATCCTTTCTTCTTCCCCTTCCCTTCCCGTTGCTTCCCTTTTACGTTTTAATATTGTCTGGTGATCCTGGATCGGGGCTCCTTCATGCTTCCCAGTGCTTCCCAGTGCTCCTGCCTGGGGCTGGGACACAGCCCCGCTTCCTGTGTGCTCATGGGGTACAGAATCAGCAAATAAGGTTTATAGAAATTCAAAACATTGGTGGGAAGGAAGAGCAGGGCCTGGGGACTGCTCCTGCAGGGCTGTTGGGAAGCTGTGGGATGATCCTGGTGGGAATCTCTGGGATGATCCCGGTGTCCATGCTCAGGGCTGTTCCCTCCCCAGCTCCGAGTCCGGCCCTCGCTGCAGCTCCCCCATGGACACCGAGAGCGGCGGCACCGACAGGACCCCGGCGCAGGGCCAGGACAAGAGCTGTGAGTGACACGGGGCCACCCCCGGGGTGCACAGAGCACCTGGGGAAGGGAGAACATCCCTGCAGGGTCCCTGCCCTGAGGGTTCCCTGCAGGATCAGTGAATGGAGGCAAGGGCAGAAATCCCGAGGGTTTGTTGGGACAATGCCAGCAGGGAAGGGATGGAGTTGCAGTGAGTTGGGGCTGATATCACAGGGACATCTCATTTATCCCCGGAAGTGTCCAAGGCCAGGCTGGACAGGGCTTGGAGCAGCCTGGCACAGTGGGAGGTGTCCCTGCCCATGGTGGCACTGGAGGGGCTCTGAAGTCCCTTCCCACCCAAGCATTCCACGATTCCCTGACCCTCTGCAGCAGCTGCAGGCCCCGTTTGAGCCCTTGGGCCGCTCCTGGGGAGTTTTCCCGAGGTTCCAGCATGGGCTGTTCCTCCCCCAGCCAGCGCTGCCTCTCCCTGTGTGTGGAACGCGTGTGGGACACGGAAGGCGCCGCTGGTGGACTCGGACAGCAGCTCCTCAGACAGCTCCGAGAGCGACGATGACGACGACTGCAAGGCCAAGGCTGGCACGGAATCCACGGGCACGGCCACGCCACAGGAGGCCGGGAAGGACAGGGCAGCTCCCACCAGGTGGGAAGAGATCTCCGTGGGCTGGGGTGGCCCCAGGCTGGGATGGCCCCTGGGGTGGCCCTGGGCTGGGATGGCCCCTGGGGTGGCCCCAGGCTGGGGTGGCCCCTGGGGTGGCCCCAGGCTGGGATTGCCCCTGGGGTGGCCCTGCGCGGTGCTGGTATCCCCTCTCCCATGGGCTCCGTGTCCCGGTGTCCCCTGGGAGCAGGTGCTGCCCCTGGCCTGGCACACGGACGGCTGAGGGACACATTGAGAACAGGGTTATTCCAAGGAAGGGCTGGGGCTCCTTTGGGCACTCTGGAGTCACAGGAGCAGCTCTGTCCCTGTCCTTTGGGCACTCTGGAGTCACAGGAGCAGCTCTGTCCCTGTCCTTTGGGCACTCTGGTGTCACAGGAGCAGGAGCAGCTCTGTCCGTGTGGATCTGGGATCCAGGCCCCGGGCAGGGATCCGGGTGGGATCACTTGGAAAAGCGGAGCAGAGGCTCCCATGGGATCCTCCTGCAGCCATGGGGGGAAGGTTTAACCCACTCAGGTTCTCATTTTCCCCTTGGTGTCAAAGGCAATCAGTGATAAAACCACCAGCAAAGGCTGGAGCAGATCCTGGGATGGGCAGTGGTTTGTAGGAACTGGATCCTCAATCCAGCCTGCTCCAATCATGGAGGGGGAGCTGCTGCCCAGCCCAGTCAGCAGCTGCTGCATCCACAAAGATTTTTCCCAGTTTTAAGATTCTGAGGTTTTTCCTCGTCCTCTTCCATGTATTTCCTCCTGCTTTTTACCAGAGTCCCTGGATTTGTGCGCCTGACTCAGGATCAGGAGCTTCCCTTTAGCGATGGTTGGTGACAGTTTGGGGTCATCCCTGAGTGCGCTTGGCCAGCAGCAGCTCCTGGGGGCCCGGGGGGCTGGGAAACCACTGAGATTGCAGAATTCCCTGGAATGAGGGCAGGAGTTATCCCAAGGTCTGTTTGGTTGGAGGCAGCTCATTCTGACAAATGCATTAGTTGTGATAGTTGCCTTAATTCCGAGAAATAGAGTTGATTTTGATAATTGCATTGATTTTGATAAATGCCTCAATTTTGATCAATAATTTCCATTTGATAAATGCATTACCTGTGATAAATGCGCTCCGTGTGCTGGGAATGGCCGGGCTGTGGCTTGGTGGGAAGCAGAAGGTGAGGAGAGGCACAGCAGTTCAGCTGTGCTGGAAGCAGCCTCTCCTTCCCCAGCTCTCGGTGCACTTGGATTGTGTGGAATTGGATCCACTGGATCTGATCCGAGCTGTGCTCCAGGTGCTTTTCCTCTCTGCACTGTGGTGTGGGCAGAGCTGGGTTCCCAGCGGGATCAGGGAATGGCCTGAGCTGGACCCACAGGATCCTTGGTCCAGCTGCCCGGGACACCCCAAGACTCCCAACGTTGTGCAGACATTCCTGGAGCTCTGGAGCCATGCCCGTTCCCTGGGGAGCTGTCCAGTGCCCGACACCCTGTGGGGGAAGAACCTTCCCTGATATCCCACCTAACCCTCCCCAGCCCAGCTCCAGCTGTTCCCATTCCATGTCCATCCTATTTGGGATGTTCTCACCTCTTCCTGTGCTTTCCTCGCAGGAGGGAAGTGTTTATTCCTGGTTTGGCACATTTGGGACATTTTCCTCTCCAGACAAGTGTCTGTGCCACATTCCACAAGGATAAAGCTTCCCGAACCTGCCTGCCCTTCTCCAGAGCCGTTCCCATTGTGGCAAAGAGAGGAGATCCTGGAGCACCCACGGCCTCCCCCTGGCAGGGGTCTGTGGCTGTCCACAGCTGTGTCCGTAGCCCAGGATCCAAGGGAAGCTGTGGGAGGACAAGAGCCGCTGCCACAGCTGGGACTGGAGCTGCTCCAGGCCCGGGCTCCTGGTGGGAATCACCATCCGGAGCATTCCCAGTCTTCCAAATCACTGAGTGGGAATACCCATTGCTTACCACGTTCCTTAATGATTCCAGGGCAATCAAGAACATTTTGGAGTCACTCTGGGGGTTGTGACAACTCTCTCCAAGCGTTTCCCCAAAATCTGCGCCAAACCCCATTCCTGTTGCTGTAGGAACAGGTTTTCCTTCCCCTTGTGCCCCTGGAATGCTGGAATCCACACTGAGATCTCTGATTCTCCTTGGAGCTGCT
Source organism: Corvus cornix cornix (assembly GCF_000738735.6). Classification (NCBI taxonomy): domain Eukaryota; kingdom Metazoa; phylum Chordata; class Aves; order Passeriformes; family Corvidae; genus Corvus; species Corvus cornix. The sequence goes on from NC_047057.1 coordinate 421,786, forward strand.
CAAGGACTCGGAGTTTTCCTTCCCCCTGTCCCTGGAATCCACATGGAGGTCTTTTCTCCTTGGAGGCCTCTGTGGATTCCAGGATCATTGGGGTCATGGAGAACCAGATGTTGCAGCCCAGCAAATCCTCCAGATATTCCACCCTCCCTGAGCCCATCCCAGCTGCCCAGGGGACCCTTAGGCCGGGAGATGCGGATCAGGAATTGCTCTCAGCTTCCCAGTTTGGATCCAACTCCCTGGGGGGGTTTGGGGTCCCATCCCTGGAGTGTCCAAGGAACAACTGGACATCCCACACAAACTCCTTGTTTGGGTTGTGTCACCCCTTGCTCCGGCCCTGTGTGTCCAGCTGGGATTTTCCAGGAGCATGGGGAAGGCAGAGAACTTCCCGAGCCCTCCTCGGTGCTCAGGTAGCTCCAGAATCCTCCTGCCCTGAAGGCTTCGGGCATTGGATTTCAGAAGTTTCTCTCTGAGCCATGGAAATGTCGAGCTCCAGATTTTTGTGTGGGAAGTGGTTTTCCAGCAACATTCCTGGGAATGCAGCTCCATCGCTGCATCTCTCCAAGGTGGATTTTTGTACTTTTGAGGAGCCTGTGAGCCCTGGAGGAAGGGGAATGTTTGGATCTCGTTATTCCTCATTTTTGTGTTTTTTTCAAGAGAAGTAGCTCCAGAAATAGAACCTCAGTCTCCAATCTCCATCACATGTCCAATTACCCAGCTGGGATTATTTTATTCCATGAAAACTCCCCCGGAGCCGGTGACAGGATTCCAGCCCAGCCATCTCCAGCTTTCCTCCCTTTTGTGGAGGCTTGCTCTGGGAGACAGGGAGAAGGAATTGTTCTGGATGGAGACTGGGAGGAAAATCATTCCTGGGGCAGCTCGTCCTCTGCCTTGGAAGCCAAAAAATGGGGATGTGCACAGAAATCCCTTCTCCAGTTGGAAATCTGGGTGGGTTTATTCCAAACAGGAGATTGGGAGGGTTTGTTCCTGCAGTTTGTCCTTTCCCAGGGTTTGAGCTTTGGTTGTTGGCTCCTCCGTGGGGACATTGTCCCTCAGGTGGCGCCTCCGTGGTCCCTGGAGCGCCTTTAGTGTGTTTGGATTCTGAATGTCCGATCCCTGTTTTTCCTCCGTGGGATTTCAGGATCTGCCCCTAAATCCAGGATTTTCTGGGTGCCCCAGAAGCTTCAGGGGCTGCTTTGGCAGAGCAGAGCAGTGTCTGTGTCCGTGTCCAGCCAGAGCAGGCTGTGCCATCCCAGCAAATGGCAATGGGAATGGAGGGTTGGGAACTCTCAGACTGGATTTTGCAGCAGGAGTTGGGAATGCTTTCCTCGAGGAGCTGCTCTGGGGTATCCTGTTGGGTGTGGGACCTGGAGCCTGCAGGACGTGCCCACTCTTTTTAACCCCACTTCATTGCCAGTTCTCATTCCCACTGGGATCTTTAGGCCTGTGTGACAAGAGCAGGGGGAATTTTGTTTTCCCTGTTGGAATTTGAGCATCATTCCAGTACGAGCCCGGTTCTCCCGTGGGCTGAGTTCCATTAACGTGGCCCTGCCCTCTCCCACAGCGGCTCCGACGGAACGGCCGTGGAGACGCTTCCCGTGGCCGAATCCGGGACGTCCAGTGCCCCCCAAGCCCGGAACAGCGCGGCCACGCACACGGATGGGCACCAGAGAGTGGCCACTGCTGTCACAACTGCCACAGAAACAGCCACGAGAGACAGGTGAGGGCACAGTCCTGGAATGTTTGGGTGGGAAGGGAGCTCAGAGCCCCCCCAGTGCCAGCCCTGCCATGGCAGGGACACCTCCCACTGTGCCAGGCTGCTCCAGCCCCAATGTCCAGCCTGGCCTTGGCCACTGCCAGGGATCCAGGGGCAGCCCCAGCTGCTCTGGGCACCCTGGGCCAGGGCCTGCCCACCCTCCCGGCCAGCAATTCCCAATTCCCAATCTCCCATCCAGCCCTGCCCTCTGGCACTGGGAAGCCATTCCCTGGCTCCTGGCCCTCCATGCCTTGGCCCCAGTCCCTCTGCAGCTCTCCTGGAGCCCCTTTAGGCCCTGCAAGGGGCTCCAAGCTCTCCCTGGCTGAACATTCCCAGCTCTCAGCCTGTCCCCATAGCAGAGATGCCCCATCCCTCTGATCACCTTGGAAGGACTTGGAACCAGACAGGCTTTAGGGTCCCTTCCCACCTAAGCCATTCCCTGACTCCATGCTGCTTTTCCATGTAATACTCAGTGAGGGACTGGGAGGAATTTCTCCGTAGGGAGCTGAGAACCTCACCCAGCAGGCAAAACACAACCAGAGGGAGGGGCTCAGGTTCCACCAGGAAGACACATTGCCAGGAGGGATGGAGGAGGCTTGGGGGGCTTTCCCAGCGTGTGCCTTGTCCCTAAGGCTGCTCCCCGGGTGTCCCTGCAGGAACGACGAGGCCTTGCCCTGCGCCGAAGCCACGTTGAACGGCCCCGCTTGATGCCGCCGCCGCCGCCCCGGGACGTGTGTGAGCCAGGCCAGGCTGCTCCCTGGTGATGCAATTTGTCAATTCTTTTTTTTTTTTTTTTTTCATTTTAATTTTATTTTTTAATAAATGCTGCATTGATGAGAGCGAGCTGGCGTTCAGGACCAGACACGCAGATCCAACACCACCGATCCGTTCGGAAAGACACTCGGCATTGTCGAAATGTAGCATTGAGTTCAGTCCTCACGGGAATGACGGGCTCTTCCCAAGCCTTCTGCCTGATTTGAGTTGTCCCCTTCCCCGTCCCCCTGGTTTTTGTTTCGGATTTGGGGTTCAGTCCTGTTTTCCCAGTGTTATTGCACACAGTATTCAGCTTCTCTTGAGAAGGTAGCAGGTCCAGCGGCGGGCCGGGGCCGTGCACAAATCCCGCAGCCGTGTGACCAAAGTTCCTGATGGAGCTGTCCTCGGGCAGCCTTTGCACCGCTTTGTAGAGCAATAAAGCCTTACCAGAAACATTTCACAGGAGGAGGAGGAATGCCAACACTTTGCGGGAGGGAGCAGGGAGGGCTTGGATTGGAGTGGCAGGGCCGAGGCTGGGGCATGTCCCCAGCCAGAGCCAGGGAGTGTCCAGGGGAACGGGGTGTCCCTGCATTCCAAGGACTGCTCCGGGCTCTCCATGGACACGGGGGGGGTCAGGGCAGGATCTGCACTGGGTCAGAGGTGGCCTCTCCTGCCAATGTCCGTGTTGGCCGCAGGGGGATCCTGCCCACGAGGAGGTGACCAGGGGTTCGCTGGCTCTTTGGAGAATGAATTAATGTATTTGCAAATGATGATGGAAATCCTTTTTCTGTTTGTTTTGTTCTGTTTTTAAAGTTTTTAATGGATGCAGGAACAGCAACACTTTTGCACTTTGTACCTGGTGATGACAGCGTTGGAAGGGACACGGCTGCGGCTGTGCCCGCCCGGGGGAGACACGGAGAGCCCTGGGGGACACCCGGGTCCCTCGGGGCGGGGCGAGAGCAGGGCCAGGTGAAGGGAACACCTGGAGCTGGGATGTGCCCAGGCTGGAGCCCTGCTCCCGGGAATGCCGTGCTGGTGCCAGGCTCTGAGCTTGCTGCCAGCCCGGCCTGGGGGGCACACGGGGGCACTGGAGGGGTTGGGCCACCTGGGGCAGCTCAGCTGGAACCCCCTGGCAGGTGGAATCCGGGGAAATCCTTCCCTTTGGAGCAAAAGCTGGAGCTTGGCACACAGGGAGCCAAGCAGCTGCTTTGGGATGCATTCCCGAGGGTGGGAAGTAGCTCACATTCCCAGCAGAGGCGGCCTGGCCAGGCCCTGGCCGCCCGGAAATCCTTTCCTTGTGCTGTGGGGTCGGTGCCCGTGGAGTGTCCTTACCTGGGCTGGGAGGGGAACGCGGTGTTCCCGCTGTGGGGCTGGGGCTGCTCCGCTGGGTCTGTGTCCGATGGCGCCAATCCGCAGCCCCGGCTCAGCCCTGTGTGCCCAGGTCAGCTCTGCTCGGAGGGAAAAGGGGCTGGATCCCAGGAACTGGGATGGTGCAGGTTACTGGGATGCTGCCGGTTACTGGGGCTGTGGGCCACTCGTGTGCTGCCAGCAGGGCTGGGCTGTCCCCCAGCCCCAGTTGCTCCGGAATCAGATGGCACAGGGCTCTCGTTCTGGAAGTTTTCACTCACTCCGTGTAATTTAAAATTAATAATTTAAAGTTAATTGCACTGGGAGGGAAAAAAAATCTCACTTTGTGCTTTGCTTTCCCCGCTTGGTGTTCAGGGATCAATCCCACTCCCAGGCAGGACTCTCAGACGGGATCAGTGGCTTTGAGGTCCTGACCGGAGACACATTCAAGTCTTAATTTTCCAAGGATTGGTGCTAGAGTTCTGCTGGACATCGGCTTCCCCTCGGGCATTCTTGGGACCCCAGACGCGATTCCATGGAAGCTGAAGGATCCCTGTGCTGGTGCAGCCAGGTTGGATCCGGGGGATGCTGGGTGCTCTTCCAGCTGTTCCCTCTGCTTGCCCCGGGAGCAGCTGTGCCCAGTTCCGTTTGGGATCGGGAGAGGAGGGGAATGTCCTCAGCAGGCACAGCTGGGAACCCTTCCCATCGGAGCAGTGCTCTGGGTGGGGTGGGGCCACAGCGGGGTCCCCTCCCGTGGCCCGAGGGACAGGACAGGGCCACCACCCCCGGAATGCCGAGCTCTGGGAGCAGTGGGTCCACCTGGACAGGGATGGGGCAGCAATAGCCCCGGGGTGTCCCCCAGAGGATCCGTGCCTTCCGCTGCAATTCCAGCCTGGCGTTCCTCAGCTTAGGCTTCGAGTCTCTGAGTGTCAGCGAGAGCTTTAATAATAATAATTGTATTAATAATAATGATTAGAATAATAATATCCTTGGGCATATCCAATCCGAACACAGCCTGTTACTGGGACTCGTTACGGGTTCATTTATTGCTTTGTGCTCAGACACATCACTGGGGCTTGGCCACACCTGTGGAGATGCACAAATTCCGTGGCTTTGTGCCCGTGGATGATCCCTCCACAGTCAGGATTGAGGCTCTCAGTTCATTCCACCTCTCCACTCCCCTGGGATTGCTCTTCCCACAGCCAGGGGCTGATCCAGAACCAATTCCTGCTGCTTGGGCTGCCGGGGTTTGCAGCTCCCAACAGATCAGAGCCAGTTCCTTACCTTGTGGGGAAACCAGGAACAGAAAACCCTTCCAAGGCAGAGTTTCCCATCCCTCCGGAGGGACAGTGGGCGGGTGGGGGTTGGAGTGTCCCACATGGGGTTTTCCCTCTCCCAGGAAGAGCTTCCCAGGGCTGGAGCAGGATCTTTGGCCTCTGAGGATGGAATTCCTTGTCCCCCATCCCTTCATCCCCCGGCCTTGCCCAGCTCCGTGTCCGAAGGCTCTCCCCACATCCTGCTCCATGCTTCCCTCCTGCCTCGTGTGCAGTGCTTGGAACCTTCCATATCCACAGGGTGTCCGTGGTGCTGGGATTGCCCCTGGGGCTGCTGAGTGTGCGGATGGACGCAGGCCTGTGTAATTCCATGGATATTTATCCGCACACACTTGGATCTTGTGACAAAGCCAGGAAGGAGACTCTGGGAGCACAAGGGGCTGCAGTTTTCTCTCTGCACAGCTCCAGGATAGAGACCAAAACCAGCAAGGCCAAGTTACTGGGGAATGATTCTGGAATGTTCCATTCAGGGCTCTGCCTGCCTGGGCATCGATCCAGGGATCCAGTGATCCCACTGGATCCGGGGATCCCGCTGTGCTGACTGCCCCACACTGGGATGGGAGAGAGGGAGGGGAGGGGCTCTTGTGCACAGTTAAACCTCATCCGTGTGGCCAGTCCCGGGTAATTCGTGGATCGTGGCACGTCTGTCTCTGGGTGGGATCGATGGGGGATGGAAACATCACGCGGTGTTGGGAGCGTCCCCGTCCATTGTCCCCATCCATTGTCACATCGGGTGACCCTTCCCGGTGCCCCAAGTCCTGTGGTGACACCTGCGTGCAGAGTGGAGGGAGGGGAGCACAGCTGGAGGGCTCAGAATCCCAAATCCCAGTGTGTGGAGCTGTGATCCGATGGCGGCTAGAGCCGGAGTGGCTGGGATTGAACATTCCTGGGGCTCAGGAGAGGCTGGGAGGGGGGTCTGGGGCCCCTCAATGCAGGGGGATCCAGAGGTGTGTCCTGCAATCCCTGCATGTGCCATGGCTGAGATCCCCTTCAAGCTGCACCCGCCACCCCGAAGGGCAGCCAGCAAGGAACATTCCCGCAGCAATTCCAGTCAAAAACTTCCCTGAAGCAGAATTCCTGCTTCCCTTGGGGCATAGCAGTCAGGCAGGCAAAATCCCGGCTGCTTTTTGGGATCCTGCGCCCTCAGCGAAGCCTGAGGGAAGCTCTCTGAGCATCCCAAGGCTTTGCTGCCCTTGGGATGGAATCCCAAGGTTTCATCCCAAGGGTTCATCAAGAACATCTCTTTGGAGAGCTGCAGGCGGGCAGGGAATGGAAACCCGGGGGGCGCAGATTGGGAAAAAAGGAAAAAAATTACCAAAACAATGGCAAAGAGCCAAGTGCTGCCCTCAGTGTCTGCTCCAGAGGGCTCGGGCATCCCTGTTTCCACATTCCCCAGCAAAAGGTTTGGAGCAAAGGTGCAGGGACATTCCCAAAGAACATATCTCAAGGAAGTATCATTTAAATTACCTTCTTCTTCTGCACTGGCACCCCAGGCTCATTTTCCCCAGGGAGCTGTAATTAAAATCCTGATTCGTCAGTGGCAAACCTTGGAGCCCATCCCTGTGCCGGGGGGGCACATCCCTGTGCCAGGCACTCGGGGTTTGCTCCGCGCTGAGGCTCCATCGTGCTCCAGCCTGGGCTCGGTCCCTGCAGCCACCAAGCGCCTTCCTGTCCCTCCTGCCCTGCCCTGCCCTGCTGGGGCCTTTTTTCTGGGATGGAGCCTTTCCCGGGCCAGGAGCCTTTCCCAGGACTGTCGGGTGGCGCCTCTCGGCACCGAACCATCTCCTGGAGGAATTTTGCCACCATTTATTCATCCCTTGGGGTCTGAGCCTTCCCCTTGCCCTGAGCTGACCCCATGTCCCAGTGGCCCAGGTAACTCTGCTGGGAGGCAGAGCCCCGTTCCTGCCCGGCCATCCCAAAGGGGTGGGAGAGGCTCCCACTGCCCTGGGTGCTCCCAGGGCAGCCTCAGCCCCTTCCTCGCTCTTTGCCCAGCCCGCCTTTAAATCCAGCATCGCAGCCGCTTCTCCCTGCAGGGAACCCCAATTCCAGCATCTCCTCCCGGCCCTGGGAGAGCTCTGGGAAGGGGGGGGTGAGGGAGCTCCACGGTGTGGGAATGTGGCTGTGGGCATGGAGAGGTCTCAGCTGTGGCCATCCCAGACCAGTACAAACCAGTCAGACTGGAGAGTTCTCCTCTGCTGGGGCCACCACAGGCCTCGAACGCCCAACCCCTTGGGGACCCCCATCCTGAAGGGGACCCTGCTGCTCGCAGCGGCCGGGCTGGGAATGGATTGATCGGGAAAACCGGAGTGTGGTGCTTAGTGAAGGGCTCGGGCTGTGTCCGGGGCGTGTCCGAGGTGTGTCCGGGTGAGTCCGGGGTGTGTCCACGGTGTATCCAGGGTGTGTCTGGGCAGTGTCCGGGCTGTGTCCGAGGTGTGTCCGAGGTGTGTCCGGGGTGTGTCAGAGGTGTGTCGGAGGTGTGTGCGAGGTGTGTCCAGGGTGTGTAAGGGATGTGTCCCAGGTATATCCGGGATGTGTTGGAGGTGTGTCCGAGTGTGTCCAAGGTGTGTCCGAGGTGTGTCCAGGGTGTGTACGGGATGTGTCCGAGGTGTGTATGAGGTGTATCCGGGATGTGTCCAGGGTGTGTCTGAAGTGTGTCCGAGGTGTGTCCAGGGTGTGTCCGAGGTGTGTCTGGGCTGTGTCCAAGGTGTATCCAGGATGTGTCCAGGGTGTGTCAGAGGTGTGTCCAGGGTGTGTCTGGGGTGTGTCCAGGATGTGTCCGAGGTATATCCATGTGTTGGGGGTGTGTCAGGGGTGTGTCCGGGGTGTGTCCGACGTGTATCCGGGATGTGTTGGAGGTGTGTCCAGGGTGTGTCGGGGGTGTGTCAGAGGTGTGTCCGAGGTGTGTCCGGGATGTGTCCGAGGTATATCCAGGATGTCTGAGGTGTGTCGGGGGTGTGTCGGGGGTGTGTCAGAGGTGTGTCCGGGATGTTTCCGACGTGTATCCAGGATGTGTCGAGGTGTGTCCGGTGTGTGTCTGGGGTGTGTCGGGGGTGTGTCGGGGGTGTGTCAGAGGTGTGTCAGAGGTGTGTCCAGGATGTGTCCGAGGTATATCCAGGATGTCCGAGGTGTATCCGGGGTGTGTCGGGGGTGTGTCGGGGGTGTGTCCGGGGCGTGTTGGGGGTGTGTCCGGGGCGTGTCCGGGGCGTGTCCAGGCTGTTTCCAGGCTGTACAGGCTGTGCCCGTCTTCCCAGTGTCCTGTCCCTCGAGAACTGGCTGTGAACTGGTTTAACTGGGCCTCACTGTGCTGTCCCCAGAGAATTCCCTGTCTCCTCAACCCCGCCTGCCTCCGCACACGTCGGCATTGGGAGCTCTTCCTGCCATTTCCCGTTCCCGCTCTCCTGGCTCCGTCCGGTGCTCTCCTCCCCATCCATCCCGCCCTGCTCCTTCCCCTGCTGCCGGGGAGGCAGGAATGTGCCCCCCTGGAATCCCGGCTGTGTCCAGGACGGAGCCACCGGGGCAGGGCAGGGCTGGAGGCGCCCTGGGAGCTCCTGAAGCTGAGCCCTTGGAATTGTGTGTGCTGGTGCGGGTGCAGCCAGGTGTCCCCATGGAAAACCGGGGTGCCGGCGTTCGGCTGTGACTGTTCTCCCTTGGATTCGGTGTCAGGATTTTCCCCTTTGCTCTGCCGAGATTGGATTTGGGACTGTGGCGTTCCCAGTCCAGAATCGGCTCTGGAATTTGGCAGCGTTAATTAATCACCTGTGTTAATTAATGACATGTGGCAGTGGCAGGAGTGGCATGATGCCCTTGGAGTGTTGGATCAGCTCCAGCAATGTCAGTGAAAATCTGAGATCCTTTGGAAAATGGGTTGGATCAGTTCCCGTTGGTTTCGTCCTGGATAACGTTTCCGACTTTATCAGGAATGCTGTTGGGTTTGGGCTGGGGTTGTGGTGTTTGATCCTGGTTTTTTCCCTCCGTGGTGGAACGTTCTGGCAAACCCAAGGAGTTTTCCAGGCATATTTAGGGCTCAACTTTGGGACAAACAAACGGAAAAGGAACAATTTGGCTCCTTCCCGGTGGCGTCGCTCCTCTGAACCTCTCTTACCTCATCCAGCAAGGGCTCCCGCCTGGATTTGTACAGAATTCCCGGTATTCCCTGGTGGTCCTCACCTCTCCCAGCAGAGAGTGGGATATTCCCATGGGAAGTGTATTTTTGTATTTGGTGCTGACGGGAAGAGAGGGATTTTCCTCTCTCCCGGAATTCGGGGCTTTTCTAGAGGGCAGAGCCTTCCCTTCTATTTTTGATTCCCTCAAATTCCTTGGACAGATGGAAACGAGGAGAAAATCTTTTCTCCTGTAATTTTGATGCTCAGAGGTAGTTTTGCAGAACTTTGTAGGAATTCTGGGAATGCCGTAGGGATTCCCCTGCTGGGTTTGGTGTCTGTGGCAGCGAGGGCGCTGCCGGAGGCTCCCCGTGGCCGGATCTCATGGATCCAGACGTGGAATGGAATTGCCCACAGGCACAGCAAATGTCCTCGGAGACCTTCTCTCCATGGAAATGCTTCTCCCACTCTCCGCTTTCCCAGAGTGCTGCTGGAGAACCTTGGAGTGCTGGGATTGGGGCGGGGAAGTTCGGCTGCTCCGCCCCAGAGCCCGGAGCTGGGCCTGGAGTTCCGTTCTTCCACGGTCCTCGCGTGCCTTCCGTGTCCTCCTGTGAATTCCTGGCTCCTTGGAGTCATCCCTTGCAGTTCCCTGATCCTCACGTCTGTTCCATGGTCCTTGCAGTTTGTCCTTGCAGCTGTTCCCTGGCCCTGCTGTGCTTTCCCTGCTCCCTGCAGCCGTTCCCTGCTCCTCACCTCCCTGCTTCCCACACCTGGCAGTGACTGCACGGACACTTGAGCTCTTGCTCTGCTCCTCTCTCTCATCCCAGGAATGTTCAAACTCCAATCTGCGGCTGACTGGCCACGGCAGAATCTGGAAAAGTGGCTTTGTGTGGAAAATCCCCTTCCCTTCCCCTTCCCCTTCCCCTTCCCCTTCCCTTCCCTTCCCCTTCCCCTTCCCCTTCCCCTTCCCCTTCCCCTTCCCCTTCCCCTTCCCCTTCCCCTTCCCCTTCCCTTTCCCTTCCCCTTCCCCTTCCCTTCCCCTTCCCCTTCCCTTTCCCTTCCCTTCCCTTTCCCTTCCCTTCCCCTTCCCCTTCCCCTTCCCCTTCCCCTCCCCTTCCCCTTCCCCTTCCCTTCCCCTTCCCCTTCCCCTTCCCCTTCCCCTTCCCCTTCCCCTTCCCCTTCCCCTTCCCTTTCCCTTCCCCTTCCCTTCCCCTTCCCTTTCCCTTCCCCTTCCCTTTCCCTTCCCTTCCCTTTCCCTTCCCTTTCCCTTCCCTTCCCTTTCCCTTCCCTTTCCCTTCCCTTTCCCTTCATCCCATTAATTTGCAGTTCATTCCATGGATTGCATCACATCCCTGCAATCCCCATCCCTCCCTCCCCTGGCTCCGGACCTGCTGCAGCTTTCCCAAAAAAGGTTTTTCTCCCTTGGATCCAGGAGCTGTTCCAGGGCGCTGAGCACAGTGGCAGCTCCAGAGCAATCCCAGTGCCTTGGATTTAGTCTGGAAGGAGCCCTCTCTTCCCATTCCAGCTTGGATCCTTGTCCATCCCAGATCGCAGGAAACAGGGAAGGAGAATGTCCTGTGCCCGAGCCCATGGATAACAATCATTCCCAATCCCGCTGTTCCGAGTGCCTTAAATCCATCCCAATCCCAACAAGGGATTTCTGTTCCCTGTGCTCTTCCCCCTACACCTCCCAGCTCCTTATCCCAGTTAGCCCATCCCAGTATCCCAGTTAGCCCATCCCAGTATCCCAGTTAGCCTATCCCAGTTCATCCATCCCTGTACCCCAGTTAGCCCATCCCAGTATCCCAGTTAGCCCATCCCAGTATCCCAGTTCATCCATCCCTGTACCCCAGTTATCCCGTCCCCGGTGTCCCCCGGCTGCGGTTCCCACTCCAGCGGGATTTGCTCCCTGGGAGCTTCCCCAGGGACCCCCAGGGCCCCTTCCCTGGACTTCCCTGCATTCGGGATGTGAGGATGATGGTTGGGAACGGGGCCCTGTTAGAATTCCACGGAACAGAAGGAGAACGTCCTTTGGGAATCCTCAGCTCCCAGGGTTCCCTCTGGGGCCGTGTGGGGCTGTATCCCAGTTGTGGATCCTTTCCCAAGGGATAACGTGGGGCAGAAGCGGGAATTCTGCGTCCATTTCCTGTCTGCTCCAGACTGATCCCAGACTCCGGCCTGAGCACCGGAGCTGTCCCCGAGTGGGACAGAAACTGGGCTTAAAACTGCCAGAAATAAGGATTATTCCCGATTTTCTGATGGAATGGAATTAATGTTTAATTCCAAATATTTTATTATTTAATGGAATTTAACTGAAAACTTCCTGGGCCTGTAAATATTTCCCCCTTGTGGAAGATGAACATTCCCCCGCTGGATCTGGGGGCTTTGGGAATGGAAAGGGATTTTCCTGCCAAGCAGTCCCAGAGAAATCCCTGATGAGCTTTTCCCTCTTAAAATTGTCCCTCCCTTCGCTGGCAGCCATGGCAGAAAACCGGGAATGTTCCAAGCTCCCACTGCTGGGATCCAAACTTCAACCGGACCTTGGCCCAGAGGGAGTGGCGGGAGTCAGGAATTCCCTGCGGTGGGTTGGGATTTCCCTGGTTTGGATTCACCCTTTCCCTGTTCCGAACCATCCCATCCCTGGCTGGGATCCCAGGAGGCACCGCGGGGCCGGAGCCGGGCGGGCGCTGCCGGAGCAGCCGGACTTCCCGCATGGATTTATGGCCAATTCAGGAACAGGACCTGACCCCCACCCCCCGTAGCCATTCCCAGTTCCCAGGGGAGCTGGAACCTTTCCCGTGGGTTCCCCGTTTGGCTGAGGCCGGGACTCGAGGGTTGGACCGTGACAAGGAGAGACCTTGGGATTAAAATCCTTGGGATTTCAGGGAAGGAGGTGGTTGGTTTCCGCCCCAGCCTTGGGGACAGGCAGGAGCATTCCAGAGGTGATGGATCCATGGAATGAGGGCTGCGGGGACACTGGGACAGGCGGGGGCATCCCGGGGGCGGCAGCAGGAGCTGCTCCGAGCGTGTCCCTGGCTCCTCCTTCCCTCCCTGCGCTCCCATTCCCGATGTTTGCTGTAAATAGGGAATATTTATATAAATTTATTGCAGAGATTTCTAAACTCGCCCGAATCCCGTTTTTCCCAGAGCTTTTGGCTTTGCTGGGAACTCCTGGAGCAGGAGATTTGCACCTTCCCAGTGGGCTCCGGCGTCGGTACAAATCAATCCAATCCCAATCCCAGGTACTGGGCAGGGCTGGGAATTCCGGGAGTCCCAGGGCTGGGAACAGAGCGACTCCTTGCCTTTATTTTATGCCGGTTCCATTTCTCCGGGCGGGAGAGGCCGTTCCAGGCTGGAGCCGGCCTGGGCTGTCCCTGGCGCTCTCGGAAGAGGTTCTGGACTTTCCCTTTCCTTGTTCCTGTCTTTGCCTTCCATGTCCGACCCAGATGCGGTGGCAGTTGAGAGGAATTTGGGTGGAAATGTTGAGTTTTCCAGACATTTTCCTTGATGTGACGTTTTCCAAACCTTTCCTTTACCCTGCCCCGAGCCTCGGGATCCGCGGGGGCGATCCCTGCCGGCACATCCCGATCCCCGGCGCTTCCCGGTGGTTTTCCTGCACGGGTCCTGCACGGTCAATTTGCTCCGGCAAATCCCTCCCTCCGTAGCTCCGCTTCCCGCCCAGCCTCTCCCGTCCATCTGCCCTCGGAATATTCCATGTTTGCTGTTGAGTTGGAGCCTCTGGAGTCGCTTTTCCAGGGCTTTTCCGTCCCTTCCAGGGGCTGGTTGGGAACATTCGGCTCTGACTGTTAGCACAATCCATGGATTCACCCCCTGGAAACCCAGGCCAGGCTGTTTGTCAGGAATAATTCCGGATCTCCGGGAGAGCCGGAGCCTCTGGGACCACAGCGGTGCCCGGAGCCAGCAGGGCCATCCCGGCGTGTCCTGAGGGAGTGGATTCCGTCCGGGATGTGTGGCCATCCCGGTGGGATATGTGTCCATCCCAGGGGCTCCGTGCCCATCCCAGGCCGTGCCTGGCTCCTGGCCTTGGCTCATTTTGGGAAAAGGCCTTGGGAATGGCACCTCTGCCGTCCCCACGTCCCAGCTGAGGCAGAGCTGATTCCAGGCTGTGGGATGGGAGCGGAGCCTTCCCTGAGCACCGGAGATCCCATAAATCCAACAGCTCGAGGGGGGGATGGGGGTTCATGGATTCGGGAATGTTGCAGTGGGGGTCGCCAGCCCGAGCCCGGATTTTCAGCGTCGCTCCGCTCCTCCTGTTCCCGCTCTTCCAAAATCCCGCCGCGGTGTCCCGAGCTGGGTCTCCCTGAACATCTGCGCTGGCACGGGGGGCATCCCGGCAGTTCCCGAGGGATGGGGGTGCCCCGGCAGGAGCAGCGAGCGGGGGGGAACTCGATGCCTTCATCCACAACCACCGGCCCCGCAAAGCAATAAAACCACGGAGGGGCCGCGGGGAGATGCCGGGATCCGCTCCCGGCCCGGCGCGGGGCGGGCAGAGGGCGGTGCCGGGGGAGCCTTCTCACGATGCCAACTGCCCTTAAACGTGGGATCCGGGTCTTTGTAAGCAATGTCTGTGTATTATGTGTAAATATGAGGGACAAATTTGAAATTACTGCCTTTTCCCTGTTTATTTTTCTGAGTAATTCCAGATGTACTTTAGTCTCTCTACTGTCAAAACTTTTATATTGTAAATCTGATGCTGGTGGCTTTTTTGGTTATTTTGGTTTTTGTTTTTTGTTTTTTTTTTTTTTTGTAAAAAAGCGACCAAAAAAGTAAAAAAAAAAAAAAAAAAAAGAAAAGAAGAAAAAGGAAAAAAAGTCTGCATCTCTCTATGTTGTCAGTTTTAGGCTGTAAATTCCAACTATCAATAAAAGCTCAAAATTCACGTGCCGGTGCTGGGTTCCTCCGTCCTGCAGGACACGCCGAGGGTCCCGAAGGGGCTTCGGGACGGGCGGGGCCGGGGCCGGGACCGGGAGCGGGGCTGAGCCGGGAGCCCCCGGTGCCCGCGGGCGGAGCCGGCCCGGGCTCAGCCCCGGAGCTGCCGCAGGGTCCCCGTGACCCCCGGGCGGGGCCTTCCCCGCTGGCATCGGGACGGGAACGTTTGGGGTCCCCGTCCCTTCCGCCCGAACCATTCCAGGGTTCCCGGTGCCTGCCCGGTGCTGGGAGCGCCGAGCGCACGGCGGGGCCGGGGCAGGAGGGAGGGCCCGGGCCCAAAGCTGCCCCTGCCCGCAGCCCCGGCGAGCGAGCGCAGGGCGGTGACCGCACGGCTCCGCCAGGGCTGCTCCCGGCGCAGCCGCCAGCACCGGGATCCCCCGGAAAAGCGCAGCCCCGGGAGGCAGCTCCGCTGCTCGGGGCCACCGCAGAGCCCGGGGAGGCCACCGGGGAGCGGCCCAGGGGAGCCTCCTCGGCCCGGGCAGCCCAGCCCTGCCCCCGGGGCCGCGGCTGCCCCTCCTTCCCTCCTTGCCCAGCAGCAGCAGCAGCAGCAGCAGCGTCCCTGAGGATGGAGACCGGAGGATGTTGGCGCAAAATTTAGCACAATCCGCCAGGGTTGGGATTTCCTCACAACGCAGCTGCCACAACCCAACACCCAGGAGCCAAAGCCCCTGATGGATCATGGAATCCCTGAGGCTGGAAACGCCCTCCCAGTCCAAACTCGGTGCCCGCTGCCCCACCTTGTCCCAGCCCAGAGCCCTCAGTGCCACCTCCAGGAATTCCTTGGACACCTGCAGGGATGGGCACTCCAAAGCTCCCTGGGCAGCCCCTGCCAAGGCCTGAGCACCCTTTCCATGGGGAAATTCCTGCTGATGCCCACCCTGCCCCTCCCCTGGCCCAGCCTGAGGCCGTTCCCTCTCTCCTGTCCCTGTTCCCTCCCTGGCTCTCCCCCCGTCAGGCTGAAACAGTGACAGCCGGAGCAGGAGCGGGTGGGACAGAGCGGATCCAGTGCAGGACAAAGGTCCCTGTGCCAGGATGCCCCCAGGAGCTCTGCCCTGTGACACAGGGACACCGAGTCCCCGAGGACAGGAGCTGGGCCTGTCCCGTGGTGTGTCCCGAGTCTGCTGCGTTTTCCCGGTGCTCAGCGAGGCAAAAGGAGCGTCTCTCATATTAATTTTTTTATTAAATTCCGTTAGTTTTCTCTTTATAGAATAACCTTTTCCTCTAGGCACAAATACAATACAAGGACTCTGCATGTTTGACACAATGTACAGAAACTTCAATAATCTACAACTGCTCGGGTAAGTTACAAAACCTCCGTGTTACACCTGCACAGCCAGTCTGGTACAGAGAACGGGGACTGTACAAAGAGCTCTGCACGGAAATAAAATGCTGGACTTTAAAAACAAGACGGGTGGGGGGACT
Source organism: Corvus cornix cornix (assembly GCF_000738735.6). NCBI lineage: Eukaryota > Metazoa > Chordata > Aves > Passeriformes > Corvidae > Corvus > Corvus cornix. The sequence continues at coordinate 437,445 of NC_047057.1, forward strand.
GGCGGAGCTGGGGGGGGTCAGTCCTGGGGGTGCTGGGGGGTCCCGGGCAGCAGCGGGGCCGCAGTGACCCCACGGTGCCTGTCTGGGGTCCCCCCACGCCGAACCCCCCAGTTCACACCAGGGCGGGGGGGCGGGGGGGCTGCAGGAGCCGATTCTGTACCGAGAGCCCCCCTGGCACTGAGGGGCAGCAGCAGCGGGGGGGGACAGCGGGGCTGGGACAGGGACAGGGACAGGAGCTGCTCCCCTGGATCCCCTGGGCCGGGCACGGGCAGAACACAAAGGGGCACGGGGGGGGATTGGGGAGGGAGGAGAGCCCTGAGGAGGGGAAGGGCAGCGGGGCGGGGGGGGGTGTGACCTGTGCAAAGAGACCGTGCAGAGACCGGGTGGCACCTGCAGGGCCGCTGTCCCAGCCCTGTCCCAGCCCCGTGTGGCTGTGGCCGGAGGGGACCCTCATCCCGGGGCTGGTCTGGTCCCCACCCCCGGGAGGGGACAGAGGGGCACCCAGGAGGCTGCAGCGTTTGGCACCTCCCGCAGGGAATGTGGCCCCGCGACAGCCAGCCTGGAGGTAGAGACTGTCCCAGCCAGGACAGGGACCCCAGCAGGACAGGGACCCCCGGCCACAGCGCGAGGAGCCTCCTGCCCGCTGGGAGCAGAGTGGCCACGGCCACATCCCCTCTGGGCACACGGAGCTAGCGCCCGCAGCATCCCAGCATTCCCAGCATTCCCGTTCCTGTGCACAGCCGGGAGCGGCTCCAGGCTGGGACGCGGGATGGTCCCGGTGCTCCGCTGTCAGCTCTGCCATCCCCGGAGCTGCGGGTCCCGGAGCCCAGGACTCGCTCCCGGAGCGGGAGGGGCGGGGCAGGTTCCGGGGGCTCTGGCAGACATGCAAGGGGGGCAGGACGAGGAGCAGGACGAGGGGCAGCTCTGCCTCCCCGGGCAGTGTGGGGTGGGGTGTGGGGCACAGGACCCTCCGCCCAGGGAGGTGGGGCGGGGCTGCGGCACACGGAGGACACGGGGTCACGACACGGCTCTGACGGGGCCGGGGGCGGGACGGGGCCCCCGCCCGCTTCAACGCGAGGAATCCCTCCCAGTGCCACCCTGCCCCGGGACACGGCCCCATCCCGCCCGGGCGGGCGGGCAGGAGGAAGGGCCTTTCCTCCTCTCCCTCAGTCCCGGCTCGGCCTCGAGCCCGGCGCTGCCTCTGCTCCCGCTCGGGCCCGGCAGCAGTGCCTGGAATCGCGGCTCTGCTGAGCCGGGCTCACGCGTCCGACAGGCAGCTCTGGATGCGGTCGATCCATTGCTGGGCCAGCTGCACGTCCTGGGCGCAGAAATTGTAAACTCGTTTTGTCGTCTTCAGCTGTGGGCAGAGACAGGAGGGGCTGAGAGCTGCGGCCGGAGCCGGAGCGGCCAGAGCCCGGAGTGACCGGGAGCTGCCCAGCGCCAGCCCCTTGGGGACACTCACATCGAAGAAAGCTTTCTCGTCCACCGTCTTGGGGGCCCCCATGGTGGGGGTGCCCGGGGTGATGGACTCCACGTCGGCCAGGTCGATGACCCCCTTGCATTCCGTGTCCATCCGGCTGTCGTAGTACCGCAGCTGCGGGAGAGAGGGCTGCGCTCAGGACAGGGCACGGGAGGGACGGAGGGCATGGAGGGCCAGCACAGAGCCCGGGGCCCAGCCGGTACCTGATGTTTGGTTTTATCCAGCACAAACCACCGAGGCTTCCAGGGTTTCATGAAGGCGCCTTTCTTGTACAGAGACCCCTCGTAGGACCTGCGGGGCAGGAAGGGGCCGGGAACAGCGGGGTCAGGGATGGGAACCCACCGGGATCCACGTCCTGCCCCTCGGGGAAGGATCCCCTCCCGCCGCCGGCATTCCCAGCCCATTCCCAGCCCCGCCTGCCTGTTCTCGCTCTCGGACATCTGGAACTGGCTGTAGAGGGTGGAGGTGCTGCGGCGGGCGCCCGGCTTCCCGCTGGACGGGGTGGAGGTGCTGCTGGTGTCGCTGTCCAGGCTGAGGTTGAGCGTGGAGCCCACCCCGCTCTCCTGCAGGTACACGCCCAGCGAGCGCCGGTGGTGCGACAGCCCCGACGACATCAGCAGGGAGCTGGGGGTCTGGGGACAGGGACAGGGTGAGGAGGGACCGAGGTCCTGGGGACCCCCATCTGGGGCTGAGCAGAACCAGCACCAGCACAAAAACCAGCAGCGAACCAGCACCAGAAGCAGCACCAAAACCAGCACCAGCCTGCCACACCCTGTCACACATCAGCCCCATCACAGCCTGTCCACACCCTGGCACAGCCCCTGGCACACACAGTCACACCCTGTGACAGCGCCTGTCACCCCTGTCACCTACCCTGCTGCCCTCCTGCCGCCCCTCCGTGCGCTGGGACGCTTTCACCTTGTCCCATGTGTCCTTCCAGCGCTCCGGGACCTGCCCCAGCTCCATCTCCAGGTTGTGCAGCTCCTGCGGGAGGGATTCTGGCATCAGCCCAGAGGGGACAGAACCCCTGGGGCCGCTGTCCCTGTCCTGGGGCCCTGCCAGGTGCCATCCCCGGGGACACCAATCCCCACCTCGAGCAGTTTGGAGATGGCGTCGGGCTCCACGCGGCTGCGGTTGTCGTAGCAGGGCCAGATGATGCGGCGCTTGCTCTGCGGGGCCGCGGTGTCCTGGCGATCCGGCTCCTCCACCGGCTCCGGCTGCCCCTGCACCAGCTCCCAGTCGTACGAGGGCCCCTCAGACAGCGTCTCCTCCGTGTAATAGTCCCACACCTTCAGGTTGGAGATGTTGCTGTACGGCCTCAGCACCTGTGGGAGGGGCGGGGGCAGCTCAGAAAGGGTGGCGGGGCCAGGCTGGACATTCCCAGCCGGGCCAAAGGGACAACGTGTCCACACAGAGTGTTGGGAGTGTCCAGCCTGGAGAGGAGAAGCTCCAGGGAGAGCTCGGAGCCCCCTGCAGGGCCCAAAGGGGCTCCAGGAGAGCTGCAGAGGGACTGGGGCCAAGGCATGGAGGGCCAGGAGCCAGGGAATGGCTTCCCAGTGCCAGAGGGCAGGGCTGGATGGGAGATTGGCAATTGGGAATTGCTGGCTGGGAGGGTGGGCAGGCCCTGGCCCAGGGTGCCCAGAGCAGCTGGGGCTGCCCCCGGATCCCTGGCAGTGGCCAAGGCCAGGCTGGACATTGGGGCTGGAGCAGCCTGGCACAGTGGGAGGTGTCCCTGCCATGGCAGGGCTGGCACTGGAGGAGCTCTGAGCTCCCTTCCCAGTGGCAAATCCCAGCTCCAGCCGCTCCTGCAGGGAGGATTCCGGGGTGCTCCCAGCCCCTCCAGGTGCCCCCAGCTCTCACCTCGCCATCCTCAGGGGCGTACAGGTAGTTGAAGAAGATGGGAGCTTTCTTGTTGAGGCGGTCGATGTAGTCCCAGATGGATTTGGAGACCTGCTGGCCCTTCCGCTCGCCCTTCTCCTCGTACAGGAGCCCTGGGGGACAGAGGGGACACCGGGTGTGACCGGGGGCACAGGGCCGGTGCCACCCCCGCCCCGCACGCCGCCCTCACCCAGCTCGATGCGCTCGTAGTCAGAGTCCAGCAGGAATGTCCGGAAGCGGTTGGAAATGTAGTGGTAGCTGAGGAACTTCAGGTAGTACTGGCTGAACTCGAACTCCATGGGGAACTGCAGGTGGATCTGTGGGGACAGCCACGGAGAGCCCTGGATCACCCCGGGATCCACAGCCACGGAGAGCCACGGAGAGCCCCGGATCACCCCGGGATCCATGGCCACGGAGAGCCCCAGATCACCCCGGGATCCACAGCCACGGAGAGCCCCGGGATCCATGGCCACAGAGAGCCCCAGATCACCCAGACCCCCCAGCTGCCCCAGGAGCGCTCCCGGGGTTTTGGGGTCCTGGCGGTGACCTGGGTGTCCTGGTGGGTGCTTGGGGGTCCCACTGGGCACTCTGGGGTCCTGCTGGGCACTCAGGGACTCAGTGGGCACTCGGGGGTCCCCTGTCCCAGGTGCCAGGGCTCACCTGGTGCACACAGTCCAGGAACTGGAGGAAGATGGGGGCAAAGCCGCTGCTCTGCCCCGCCAGGGTCTGGGCGCCGCGGTGGCTGAAGCGGTGGCCGAAGGACAGCCACTCCTTCTCCACCAGCAGCCGGAAGCCCTCCAGCGTCCGGTAGTACGGGTCAGACAGGAGCTGCACCAGCGACACCACCTGCGGGGACAGGGGGCTTGAGGGGCTGTGGGGAATGGCCACGGGGCCACTCCGGCCGCTGCCGGGCTCTCACCTGGGTGGTGATGTCCCAGCCGTCCTCCAGACTGACCAGCACGGACGAGCCCGTGTCCAGCAGCTCCACCACCAGCACCGAGATCTGCAGGATCTTGTGGATCTGCCAAGAGCAGCACCAGGAGTGAGGAGGGCGCAGGAACTGCGGGGCGGGTGCTGGGGCCGTGTCCCCTTCTCTGGAGTGAGGCCACGCTCAGGGTCACAGGGGCCACCACCCTGCACTGGGACACGGCAGCAGGGACAGGGGGCCCTCACCCCCTCCAGAGTGGGACCCCTCCCACGGCTCCACACTGGGACCAGTCGCCCCGGGCTGCTGCCCCAGCTCCTCCTGGCCACGCTGGCTCTGCCCTGTCCCGGCCCCTCCGGAGCATCCCGCGGGTCCTGCCCGGCATCCCCAGCCGGCAGCTCCGTCCAGCACCACGGAGCTGAGCCCTGCACTGTCCCACCCTCGTCCCCCACACCCACCCGAGTGTCCCCAGGGTGTCCCAGCGCTGCTCTGCACAGGGCACTGGAGCCCGGCCGGGAGCTCAGGGCCCCCCCCGGGCTGGGGTCACTGAGTCAGCAGCAGCGATGGCTGATGGGCCGGAGAGCCCCGAGGTGGCAAAGAGCAGGTGATGATGCCCGAGACCATCACCCGGTCACTCCCCTGGTGGAAAAACTCGGCTATTTGAGATACCTTTCTTACTGCTGTAAAGGAAAAGCCTCTCCCACAGCTCCTCACGAATTGTGCCCTCAGCCCCCGACGCTGTTGGAAGGAAACTCCCTCTCCCAGCAGCCGCGCACCTGAGCCGCTCCCCGCTCCGCCCTTCCCTGCGCGCACTGGTTCCCTTCCCTGCTCCCGCCTTTGTTCGGCCCCGTGCCCTCACAGCGCTGGCTCTGTGACCCTACGCAAAGCGCATTTCAGGTGTGCTGCCTCCTCTTCGCCCCTGGTCCCCCTGCGCAGGAGGAAATAAACCTCCACCCTGGGATTTGCCATGCCGAGGGCCCTCCTCGGCTCCTTATCTCGGTGACATGGAGCTGTCTGGCCTGAGAGTGTGTGTGTGTCACCGGTGCTCAACCAGCAGAAAGGAGAAGCGAGCTAGTGGCCATAGGGCCGCACCCGAGGGGTCTCTTGCCCGAGACGCTTTTGGGGAAAACAGCAGCGAACTCCCTGTCGCCCCAACGCCCGCACTCTGTCACCCCAGGACAGGGCAGGGCCGGGTCCGGCTGCGGGGAGGACTGACCTGGGACAGCCACTCCGACTCCTCCAGGGAGCGCAGGTAGGCCACGCTGGGGTCGCTGGAGGGGCAGCCGGGCACACAGGCCTTCATCAGCTTCTTGAAGCTGGCCTTGACCTGGCGCACGTCGAACACCTCGATGGGCACCACCTCCCAGTGCTGCAGCGGGTCCGGCTTCACACCCTGCGGAGGGACAGCACGGCCTGGGCTGGCCTGGGGTGCGCTGAGCCACTGCCACCCTCGGGATCAGGGAATTCTTTGGATTGGAAAAGCCCTCGGAGACCATGGAGCACAACCGTTCCCAGCCAAGGCCACCACTGCCCCTGTCCCCAAGTGCCACATCCACAGGGGTTTTAAATCCCTGCAGGGATGGGCACTCCAAAGCTCCCTGGGCAGCCCCTGCCAAGGCCTGAGCACCCTTTCCATGGGGAAATTCCTGCTGGTGCCCACCCTGAGCCTCCCCTGGCCCAGCCTGAGGCCGTTCCCTCTCTCCTGTCCCTGTTCCCTGCGAGCAGAGCCCGACCCCCCCGGCTGCCCCCTCCTGTCAGGGACTTGTGCAGAGCCACAAGGTCCCCCCTGAGCCTCCTTTGCTCCAGCCTGAGCCCCTTTCCAGCTCCCTCAGCCGCTCCTGGGGCTCCAGCCCCTTCCCAGCTCCGTCCCTGCCCGTGGTGGCCGTGCCGGGCGTGTCACCTTCAGCTGGGACTTGTCCCCGATGATGTAGAGCGAGGCGCGGTGCTGCCGCAGGAAGGAGGGCTCGGCGGGGGTCCCGTTGTGCTGTGTCCCCAGCAGGTCCTTCCCTGCCAGCCGGGACCCGATCTCCACGTTCAGGGCGTAGCTGCTCATGCGGCCGCTGGCCCGGATGCTGCCCCACTTCCCTGCGGGATCGGGGCGGGCTCAGGACGGGGCCGGGGCTCGGGGGCTGCGCTGGCCCCACGTCCCCAGCCGGGGGGACACGTCAGGGGGCACATGCCAGGGAGGTGCTGGGCACCAGGTTTGCTTTGGCTCCTTCTCCCTCTGGGTGCTGCAGGAATTCCTGCCCGCTGGATTCCGGCCCCGGCGGCTCCGTGTCCGTCACTGTCACACCGCAACCGGCGTCACCAGGCGCTGCCACCCGCACCGCGGCCCTGCCCGCCGTGCACAGCCCCGCCACCACTGCACCCCCGCCCGGCACCCGCAGAGCCCCAGGAGCCCAAAGCAAACCTGGCGGAGGCTGCCCGGTACTCACCGTGCCCGTGGCACACCTGGAGCAGCACTGGGGCTCGGGGGGGTTACTGGGGTTACTGGGATTAGTGGTGTGGGGGCAGTGAGTGGGGGGTCAGTGGTCAGTCACACCCGGCCGGCTCGGGCGCGTCCGTACCTCGGGGCGTCTCGCGGCCCTTCGGTGATGCGCACTTGGGGGAGGACAGGGTGATGACCCTGGCTCTGTGACCCAGCCCTGGGGGCACAGGACGAAAGTGACCTCAGCAAGGGACAGGGACGGAGCCATGGACAGGGAATGGGATGGAGGCGATGGCGCCGGAGGCTGCGGCAGGGCCCTCCCTCCCTCCCTGTGGCCGCGGCTCCAAGGAGCACCTGCTCTTCCCAGGGATCAGCTGCTCTTCCCAGGGATCGTCACCTGCTCTTCCCAGGGATCACCTGCTCTTCTCAGGGAATCAGCTGCTCTTCCCAGGGATCATCACCTGCTCTTCCCAGGAATCAGCTGCTCTTCCTAGGGACCACCTGCTCTTCTCAGGGAATCAGCTGCTCTTCCCAGGGATCATCACCTGCTCTTCCCAGGGATCATCAGCTGCTCTTCCCAGGGATCATCACCTGCTCTTTCCAAGGACCATCACCTGCTCTTCCTGGGAATCAGCTGCTCTTCCCAGGGATCATCACCTGCTCCCCCCAGGGATCATCACCTGCTCCCCCCAGGGAAGCATCTACTCTACGAGAGCTGCCCAGGGCCGGGGGTCTCAGCGAGGCCCCCAGGCAGTGCCCCCGCCCCGTCCTCACCTCCGCGGCTCAAAGTCCCAGGCCCTTCGTCCTTCCCTCCCATCACCTGCTTCATGAGCGATCCCAGCTTAGGCTGCTGCCTCTTGTCGGAGAAATCTGCAGCACCAAGAGAACGTCAGCTCCCGAGGCCCCCCAGAGCCGGGGCAGGGGCCGGGAGGAAGCGGCAGCAAGCGGGACCCCGGGATGCGGAGCCAGCGCGGGAAGCACCGTCCAGCTGGAGCCATGGAAAACCTGGGGCAGGCCTGGGGGAGGGGGCTCAGCCCCCAGCCCACGGTGGGGTCACCCTGTGCCAGCCCCAGAGCCGGGCTGAGCCCCCTGCTCCAGCCACGCTCCAGCCACGTCCCCCCAAACTGGGGAGAGGCCTCGGAGCGGCTGTCGGAAATTCTCCCCCTTCAGGATCAGGGAGCCCCTCCTGGGCTCCCCAGAGCCCCCAGCCCCGGATGTGTCCACAGTGATGATGGGTGGGATGAGGGGACAGGATGGATGGCACCGGGACAGGACGGATGGCACTGGGACAGGACGGATGGCACCGGGACAGGACGGATGGCACTGGAGTGTGGCAGGGGGTGATGGAGCTCTGCCCTGCAGGGAAGGGCCAGCTGGGAAGGGCCAGTTGGGAAAGGGCCAGCTGGGCACAGACTTACCGGGGGTCTCCAGACTGACCCTGGCACCGTGCATGGGGAACACGCGGTGCCGAGATCCTGGTGGGAAGGGTCTGTCCCCACCAGCCCCAGGAGAGCGCCTGGATCCCAGCACAGGCTGGGGGTCCCAGTGCTCCCAGCTCCAGGGACACTGGGCTTCCCAAAACCCCCGGGGCTCCCTGTGCTCCGGGGACACCAGATCTCCCAAAACCCATCCCCACCCGCAGCCAGCAGGAGCTGGGAGCTCTGGAGAGGCTGCGCTGCCTCCTGGGATGTAGGAGCCCGGGGAGCAGCTCCCCCGGCACGCACAGCAGGACCAGGGGCTGGCAGGAGCCCCCCTGTGCCCCCTCCCCTGTGCCCCCTCACCTGCACTGCTCATGTGAGCCGAGGTGAAGCCGCTGAGGGTGTTGCGCCCGCCGGCGTCCGAGTAGTGGGGCATGGAATTGATGATGGCCTGCAGGTATTTCTCCTGCTCCAGACTCGTGGAGTCCGCCTGCGACGGGCCTGCAGGGACACCCCAGTGTCACCTGGATACCCCCAGGTGTCACCACCCGGAGCTGGAGACACCAAAGTGTCACCGTCTGGATCCTGGAGACCCCCAAGTATCACTGCCCCAAGCCAGGGAGACCCCTGAGCGTCACCACCCGCAACTGAGGGACCCCCGAGTGCCACCACCCTGAGCCAGGGGACACCTCAGTGTCACCACCCAGAGCCAGAGACCCCAAAGTATCGCCACCCCAAGCCACGGAGACCCCCAAGAGTCACCACCCTGAGCCAGGAGACCCCCCAAGTGTCCCTGCCCGGAGCCAGGGGCGATTCCTGGCCCCAGCTCCGTGTCCTGGACGGGGTCGGACGGTCACCTGGGGTTGGGGCATTCTGGACTTGAAGAGGCCGACGACGCCCCTTGCCGTGGAGGCCCCCGGAGCGCAGCAGCACGGCCTTGGTGCGGGAGTTCCGCCAGCACACCACCGGGAAGCGGCTCTGCCGGTAGCAGCGCGAGATGCGCTGGATGGTGTTGTCCTGGATGCTCTGCGGCACGATCAGCAGCCCGGGGTAGCTGCGGGCACAAAACCCCGCGAATGACGCTGGCCCTGAGCCAGCCTTCGGCAGCTCTTTCATTAATTCAGCAGCGCCCACTTGGAGGCAGCGCTAATTAAGCCTCTCCACACGCCTGATCGTTCCTCGGATCGTTAAATCAAAACTCTTGAGTTGGGTAAAACCAACCCTGACGAGCTGCGCTGGACAAAGCCTGAGGGAGTGAATGGCTCGACATGGACAGGGAGTGACCAGGACTCAAGGTCCTCCAAGGACAGGGAGTGACCAGGACTCATGGCCCTCCAAGGACACAGAGTGACCAGGACTCATGGCCCTCCAAGGACATGCTGGAGTGACCAGGACTCATGGCCCTCCAAGGAGACAGTGGGGTAAATGAGGGTAAAGGAAACACAAGGACATTTCAGCCTCAGCACTGGGAACTCCCCATGTGGGAAAAACATGATAAAAACACTGGAAAATTCAGGCTCATCATGAGAAGTGAGCAATCAATAATCAATAGAGGGGGCAGAATAGTGATTAATGGAGAGGACTGGGCAGCTTAGAACCAGTGAACATTGGCCAAAAATGCATCAGTAAGTGAAAGCTGTGGAGTGCTGGAGGCCGGAATTCTGCCGGCCAAGGACAAAGCGATGCCGGACTCGCCGACACCGCTGGAGGCTTTTATTGATCCCGGTGGTTCCGGGGTGTCCCGGCGGCGCTGGGATCCGCTGGGATCCGCTGGGATCCATCGAGGTCCGTGCCCCGGGGCGGCTCACCTGCGGCAGATGGCGTACATGCGGTTGACGGTGGAGATGCGGAAGGGCTCGTTCTTGGAGCGGGTCAGGCTGCTGCTCAGCGTCCCCAGCCCCAGGCGCTGGTAGTCCCGGCAGCAGGCGCGCTCCACCACGTGCGTCATCGTCATCTTCTCCGACGGCCTCATGGTGCTGCTGGGTGTCAGCGTGCTCCTGTCCAGCTCCTCGGACACTGCGGGGACAACGCGGGGCTGGGGACACCTGGGCACGCGCACGGTGTCCCGGAGCAGCCGAGGAGACGGATGGGATGGAGGAAGGGCCCCGAACCCGCTGCTGCCACCCATCAGGGAGCCCTGGGGGATTTCCCAGCTGGCCCAAGACCTCCCTCCGTGCTGGGGTCTCTGCCCGGCCACCACCAGCAGCCCAGGGCTGCGCACCGCCGGGAACCGGGAGATGCTCCCGCCCTGCTCCCACTGCAGGGACACCGGGACGGCTCCCGGGTGGCCGCTGCTCCCTGGCCTTCCCGGGGCGTTCCCAACCTGAGATCTCGTCCTCTGTTGTCCTCGGGGAAGTGCTGGCTGCCCCGCTGCTCCCAGGCGGGGGGCGTGTACTTCTTGCGGGTCACGTACTGCCGGCCGATCGTCCTCTTGGCGTTCTTCACCAGGTTCTTGGACAGCGTCCTGGGGGCACGGGGACAACGCTGTCAGCCACGGAGCCAGAGCCAGGGGCACACCCGCCCCAGGAGGTCGCTGGCACACGGGAGGGGATGGATGTGTCGCCTGCCAGCACCTTGGCCCTGCGGGAGCCCCAGCACCCGCCATTCCCAAGGGATTTGGGGTGTCAGGGGAGGAGGGATGAGGCAGCCAGGGGGAGCAGCCTCCAGATCCAAGGGGACCCGGCCTCCTCCGCATCGGAGCTGCTACAGGCAGAGATCCCGCCCATCGCAGGGGAGGAGGGCTCCAAACCACAGCAGGGGACAGGGACCCATGGCAGGGACCAGGGGATCAGCCACAGGGCCCAGGGGATCCATGGCAGGGCCGGTGCCAGCCCAGGCAGGGCTCAGGGCTGCAGCCGGTGCTGCAGGACCATGTCCCCGAGTCACCCAGCACTGCAGCACTGCATCCCTAAGTCACCCAGCACTGCAGGACTGTGTCCCTGAGTCACCCAGCACTGCAGGGCCATGTCCCCAGGTCACCCAGCACTGCAGGACAATGTCCCCACATCACCCAGTGCTGCAGCACTGAGACACCCTGTGCAAGAACAGTGTCCTCAAGTCACCCAGAGCAGGAGCACCATGTCCCCAGGTCACCCAGCACTGCAGCACCGTGTCCCTGAGCCACCCAGGCCACTGGAACCTCTCCTGTGGGACACCTCCTTGGCCAGGGGATGCCAGTGCAGCAAACTCCCACTTCCCAGTGTGACCCGTCCTTCCCAGTGTGACCGTGTGGGGCTGGGGACACTGCAGGACAAGGGACACCTGCAGCTCTTTGGTCTGCACAAGTCCCTGACAGGAGGGGGCAGCTGGGGGGGTCGGGCTCTGCTCCCAGGGAACAGGGACAGGAGAGAGGGAACGGCCTCAGGTTGGGCCAGGGGAGGGGCAGGGTGGGTGTTGGGGAATTCCCTCGTGGAAAGGGCTGCCCATCCCTGGCACAGGGGGGAGTCCCCATCCCTGCAGGGATTTAACACCCTGTGGATGTGGCACTTGGGGACAGGGGCAGTGCTGGGAAGGCTGGGACTCGTTGTCAGGATTCTCTGACCTCCAGCGATGGAAACCCTGCACAGGACGGGTCTGGGCCAGGAGGGCTCAGTCCCTGTGTCCTGGTGGCTCTGACGGAGCAGGGACAGGAGGGTGTCCCAGAGGATGAGGTGCATCCAGGTGTGATCCCTCTCGTGGCGCGGTACCTGAGCGAGGGGTTCTTCTCCTTGGCCTTGGGCTGCATGGCCTGCTTGGGGGACTGGCCCACGGTGAAGGCGAAGGTGCCGCGCACGTGCTGGGGGTAGCGCAGCTTGTGCAGGTGCTTCCGGAAGATCTCGGCGCTGTCCGAGGCCACCTCCTCATCAAAGGCGATCTTCAGCAGCTGGTGGGGCACGGCCAAGGGGTCACAGCGGGGTCAGGGCAGGGGACGGCCCTTCCCATGGATCAGGGCAGAGCTTGGATCCATCGCGGAGCACCATGGGCACCAGGGCAGGGGACGGCCCTTCCCATGGATCAGGGCAGAGCTTGGATCTGGCCAGGAGCCCCATGAGCAGAGCCTGGCCTGGGAGGCTGCCCTGCCTCTCCCTGCATCCCCGTTCCCTTTCCCCTGTCCCCTTTCCCGTGTCCCATTCCCTTTCTTCCTGGAGTCTCCACTCCTGCTCCTGGGTGTCCCCATGCTCAGCAGGCTTGGGAGCTCTCTCCCAGCACGGGGTCCCACCTGGAATGTGCAGGAGCGCAGCTGCAATCCCTCCTGGATGAACTGATCCGCCTGGGCCTGGATACTGATCTTCTTCTCTTTGGTCAGCGAGGCGATGGGGAAGGACCGGATCACCACCTGCTCCCCCACTGGACACGGGACAGCAACGGGTCAGTTCCATGCCCGCCTCGGCCCCAGGCAGGGCCAGGCCACCCCCGGTGTCTTGTCCCACCATGGAAGAGTCCATGGGACACAGCGGCCAGGAACAACCAACCCCTGCTCCCCAGGGATCACTGACCAGCCCCCTCCTCCCCAGGGATCACTGACCAGCCCCTGCTCCCCAGGGATCACTGACCCTCCTCCCCAGGGATCACTGACCAGCCCTCCCTCCTCCCCAGGGATCACTGACCAGCCCCCTCCTCCCCAGGGATCACTGACCAGCTCCCTGCTCCCCAGGGATCACTGACCCTCCTCCCAGGGATCACTGACCCTCCTCTCCCCAGGGATCACTGACTCCTCCCCCAGGGATCACTGACCAGCCCTCCTGCTCCAGGGATCACTGACCTCCTCCCCAGGGATCACTGACAAGCCCCTGATCCCTGGATCACTGACAGCTCCTCCTCCCAGGATCACTGACCAGCCCCCTGATCCCTGGGATCACTGACCCTCCCCCAGGGATCACTGACCCTCCTCCCAGGGATCACTGACCAGCTCCCTCCTCCCAGGATCACTGACCAGCCCCTCTCCCCAGGATACGACCAGTCTCCTGCTCCCAGGGATCACTGACCCTCCTCCCAGGGATCACTGACAGCTGCTCCTAGGGTCACTGACCAACTCCTGCTCCCCAGGGATCACTGACCCTCCTCCAAAGGGACACTGACCTCACCCAGGGATCACTGACCAACTCCCTCCACCCAGGGATCACTGACCAGCCCCCTGTTCCCCAGGGATGCCCAATCCCCTGCTCCCCCCTTTCTGAGGCACGCACCCTCACCCAGGGGTCGGTGGGGTTCCCTTGAAGATGATCCTGTAGGTGGTGAGGACACAGGCCCCCTCTGGCGGGAGCAGGGGGGGCCCCCCGACGCTGCCCCCGGCCGCCTCCTCGCGCCCGTCTGGCATCAGGTACACGCGGAGCCCCTCCATCACACACTCCTCCCCCAGCAGCAGGTTGGGCCGCAGCAGCTTTGGCTGGGGGGACAACGGGGGACTCAGGCCCGTGGGAAGGGTCTCCCAGCCCAGGCTCCCATCCAGCCCAGCAGCGTGCTCCCTACCTTCTGGATGGGAGGGAGCCTCTTGCTCTCCCTGTGCACGGCGTCCAGGGTCTCGATGTGCATCTGCACGATGTCTGTGGGATGGGGGTGAGTCCTGCCTGCCCAAATCTGCCCTGCCCAAATCCATCCTGCCTGCCTGAATCCACCTGCCAAATCTGCCGCCTTTCCCAAATCCACCCTGCCTTTCCCAAATCCACCCGTCCACCAAACCCCACCCTGCCATCTCCCGCTGCTCCTGCAGGACCCCCATGCCCATCCCTGTGTCCTCACCCGGGATCATGACGTGCAGCCCCTTGAGGTGCTCGTTGGTGACGCCGCTCTCGGTGCACACCTTGTCCACGAAGCGGTTGATGAACCTCACCACGGAGTTGGCCACGTCCGAGCTCTCGGCGTCCTCGAAGCCGCTCTCGGTGTCGTAGCTCTCGGCCACGCTGCCCGCGATGCTTCCCCAGGGAAACAGGGAAGGGTCAGCCCAGGACAGCCCAGCCAGCTGCGGCCACGGCAGAAACAGCCCCGGCCAGGGGCCACTCCCAGCATGGAGCCGAGAGAGCTCCCACTCCTGACAGAACCCCAGCAGAGCTCCCACTCCTGATATGGACACAGCAGAGCCCCCACTCTTCATATCCCAGGAGAGCTCCCAGTGCTGATATGGATCCAGGAGAGCTCCCACTCGTGATGAAACCCCAGGAGAGCTCCCAGTGCTGATACGGACCCAGGAGAGCTCCCGCTTGTGACAGAAACCCAGGAAAGCTCTCACTCCTGGAAGACCCAGGAGAGCTCCTGCTCCTCATAGGAACACAGGAGAGTTCCTACTCCTGGTAGGATACCAGGAGAGCTCCCACTCCTGACAGAGACCCAGGAGAGCTCCTGCTCCTGACAGGAGTCCAGGATTGTTCCCACTCCCAGCATGGAGCCAGGAGAGCTCCCGCTCCCAGAAACCCCACCCTGGGCACCACAATCCGCCTCAATCCCGACATAACCCTGGAATCCCGGCATGGTTAGGATTGCAAGGAACCCTTACAGCCCATCTGGTCCAGCCCCGCTCAGAGAGCAGGAACATCCTTCCCTGACAGCAGCCAAACGCCCGGCACACCAGGAGCTCTGTCCCAGCTCGGGTCACTGCGGTGCCCCCGGTGTCCCCAGCCCGGGCACCTGTTGGTGACGAAGCTGTTGCTGACGCTCTCCACGTCTCCCAGCCCGGAGCTGCGGAGCAGGCGGTTCTTGCTGGTGTCCAGGGGCAGGAGCAGGTAGCTCATCCTGTTGGCGTAGTGGATGGCCTGGCTGAACACCGTGCTCTCCTCCTTCTGGATCAGCTCCTGCTGCTTCTCCCGGCTCATGGTGGGCCACAGCCGCAGCTGCTCCGACGCGATCTCCAGCGCGGACTTGGCCTCCTGCGGCTCCTCCGCGCTCTCCTGGAGCAGTGGGAAGGGGATGGGGGTTGTCTGCACGGACAGACCCGCAGGGATCTCCCAGAACTGGGGTGCAGCCCCTCATCTCATCTGAGCAGGCGGCCAGAGCAGGCAGCTGGAACGGGATTCCGAGCAGCTGTGGTGCCCTGGATCCTGGCAGTGCCAGGCCAGGCTGGACATTGGGGCTGGAGCAGCCTGGCACAGTGGGAGGTGTCCCTGCCATGGCAGGGCTGGCACTGGAGGGGCTCTGAGCTCCCTTCCCACCCAGCCCTTAGGGAAGAGCTCTCCTGGGCCCCCCCTGACCTGCTCCGTGTGGTTCTCCTCGGCGCTGTCCAGGTACAGGGCCCGGATGTGGTTCTGGACGTCGCAGTAGAACATGGCCTCCCAGAACTGGATGTTGGTCCACACCACGTGCTCCTGCACGCAGCTGTAGGCGAACTGGGTGATGCCAGGGCTCAGTTTCTGTGCAGGGAGGTGGAAAAGGTCCATACAAACACAGCCTTTGTGCCCAGCTCTCTGCTCAGGTACCCCTGCTCCCGGCCCAGCTGCTGGGAAAGCCCCGGGCAGGCAGGAGGGATGTCTGCACCACAGCTCCTCCAGCCTTCCCTCAAAATTCTCTTGCCCAGCGCCCACCCAGAGCCTGCAGGGCCCTGTGACACTGTTTTAGGGGAGGTAGAAGCTCATCCCAGCCCAGCCTGAGCACGGGATCAAGCTGGCATTCCAGAGCTACCCCTTCCCGCAGGTGTTGCAGCCTCCCCGGGAGCCTCAAGCCAGTCTGGGGTGGGGGGAAAGTTCTGTAGAGGTTGAGAAGTCCCATAGGGACACCCCCCTGCAGCCTCTGCCACCTCCAGGCATCCTGAGGGCTCCGGGGTGGGGACACCGTGGTCACTCGTGGTCACTCACCCTGCAGAAGGCGGTGACCAGCGGCAGCAGGGCGGCGGCGATGCCGTGCTCGTCCATGGCCGTGCAGTCCTGCGGGAGGAGCGGGGGTGACGAGGGGACTCGGCCCCCGTTCCCGGGCCATCCCTGCCGTGGTGTCCCACGGGAAGAAGAGCCCCTGGCCCCGCCCTACCTGGAGGCAGCAGTTCATCATGCGGATGACGAAGTCGAACTGCTGGTGGTCCAGCACGGCGCGGTTCTGCTGCACGTGCAGGTGCAGCTCCTGCGTCAGGCAATGCCGGGCGGCCCGGCCCTTCATGGCACGCAGCACCGCCGGGAACAGCTGTGGGAACGGGGTTTAGGGGCTGGGATGGGGCCCGGGACAGTGGGACAGCGCGGGCGCATGCCGGCTGTTGCGGGATGCGCTCGGACGTGGAGATGAACCAGGGAAAAATTCCAGTGTGGCTGGCTGGACACAGCCGAGGAGGAGGGGGAGGAGCCCGGGGGCACTGGGAGATGGAGGAATAGTGCTGAGCTGGTGTGGAGCCCCCAGCCAAAATCCCAGGAACACGAGGAGGGGGACACGTCCCGGGTCAGTGGTGGCCATGGCAGTGCTGGGGAATGGGGGACTTGGTGGTCCCAGAGGGATTCCCAATCCAAGTGGCTCCACAGTTCTGCTACTGAGGTGGGAGTGGGGCTCTGCTCGCAGGGAACAGGGACAGGAGAGAGGGAACGGCCTCAGGCTGGGCCAGGGAGGGGCAGGGTGGGCATCAGGGACATTTTCCATCCCGGAAAGGATTTTCCAGCCCTGGCACGGGGATGAAGTGCCCATCCCTGCAGGGATTTCAAAGCTGTGTGGATGTGGCACTTTGGGGACAGGGGCAGCAGTGGCCTGGGCAGTGCTGGGGATGGTTGGACTGGATGGGCTCCGAGGCTTTTCCACCCTCAGCGACTCTGTGATTCCACGGCCTTTTGACCCTCAGCCAACCAGCAGGACGTGCACACGGACAGGAACATCCCCTCCAGCCCCAGAGGACAGCGACCCCCCCAGCTCAGCCCGCTCCTCACCTTTTTGGCCTCCAGCATCTTGTTCTCGAAGACGTAGGAGATGCAGTTCCTGACCACCTCCAGGCGCCGGGCGCTGTTGGCCAGGGCGTTCCCGTTGCGCTCCAGGATGGCAGCTGGGAACAGATTCCGGTCAGTGCAGGCAGGGTGGGACCTGCACCCCTGGGGGGACACGGTGTCCCCCTCTCCCCGAGGCCGCGGGGCCTTCGGGGGTGTTGAGGGCCCCTGGGGAGCTGAGGACCCCACGGGGCAGAAGTTACCAGGGATGGAGCTGCTGCTTCTCCATGTTTTGCTCCCGTGGTGTGACCCGGAGCCAGCAGCCCCCAGGACAGGGTCCCCCCGTGCCCCACACACCCATGGGGGTCCTGAGGGCACCATGGCCTCCAGCAGCCCCCCTGAGCAGGGTCCCCCCGTGCCCCACACACCCATGGGGGTCCTGAGGGCACCATGGCCTCCAGCAGCCCCCAGGACAGGGTCCCCCTGTGCCCCACACACCCATGGGGGTCCCGAGGGCACCATGGCCTCCAGCAGCCCCCGAGCAGGGTCCCCTGGTGCCCCATGGCCTCCAGCAGCCCCCAGGACAGGGTCCCCCGTGCCCCACGTACCGATGGGGGGTCCTGAGGGCACCATGCACTTCTTCTCGGCCTTGACGGCCGGCGGGGCCGTCTGCAGCTTGGCCGTGGCCTGGTCGATGATCCACTGCACGGTGCCCTCGTCCAGGCGCGGGAAGGGCTTCTGGTGCAGGCGCAGGTGGCAGCCCTCGGTGGGCTTCTGCACCTTGTGCATGGTCACTGCGGGGTACGGGTTCTCCTGCGCAGGGACGGCCCCCGAGGTCACCGCGCGTCCCCTCCCGGGACAGGAGCCCTCAGCCCCCCGCTCTGCTCCCAGCCACGGTCTGCAAGCCCCGGGATCTGCTGCCACAAGCCAAGGGCCACCAGGAGCTCCGTCCTCGCCAGCCGAGGCTCCCAGGGGCACTGCTGCCTTCAGGTGCCACTGGAGACCTCGGGCAGGGCAGGGGAGGGGCAGGGTGGGCATCAGCAGGAATTTCCCCATGGAAAGGGTGCTCAGGCCTTGGCAGGGGCTGCCCAGGGAGCTTTGGAGTGCCCATCCCTGCAGGTGTCTGAGGAATTCCTGGAGGTGGCACTCAGGGCTCTGGGCTGGGGCCAAGGTGGGGATGGGGCACAGCTGGGACTGGATGGGCTGGGAGGGCTTTTCCAGCCTCAGGGATGATTCTGGGATTCTGTGATTCTATAAAACCAGGGAATCCCACTCCCAGGACCTCTGGGCACAGGAGGATGTGCCTGACCACAGTGACAGTGCAAGGAGGGACAGGATCCATCACCACAAGCTTATGGAGGGGGGACAGAGTGACCAGAGTGACCAGGACTCCAGCCCTGACTCTCCCTGCCCCGTATCCCCCGGCACATTCCCGCTCCTGCCCAGGGGCTCCAGGACTCACGTTCTTGTAGAGTTTCTCCGCCAGCTCCTTGATGTGCCTCAGGATTTTCTGCTTGTTCCCCTCCTCCGCCTTCATGCGCTTCACCTCATAGGCCACGAGCTGAGGAGCACAGGGGTGACAGGAGCAGCTCCAGCGCCTCTCCCAGAGCCGGGGCCCCGGCAGACCCCACTCGGGCCCCGGCAGATCCCCACTCGGGCCCTGGCAGATCCCACTCGGGACCCAGCAGACCCCACTCGGGCCCCGGCCAGATCCCACTCGGGCCCTGGCAGATCCCACTCGGGACCCAGCAGACCCCACTCGGGCCCCGGCAGATCCCACTCGGGCCCTGGCAGATCCCACTCGGGCCCCGGCAGACCCCACTCGGGCCCCAGCAGATCCCACTCGGGCCCCAGGAGATCCCACTCGGACCCCGGCAGATCCCACTCGGGCCCCGGCAGATCCCACTCGGGCCCTGGCAGATCCCACTCGGGACCCAGCAGATCCCACTCGGGCCCGGCAGATCCCACTCAGGCCCCAGCAGATCCCACTTGGGCCCCGGCAGATCCCACTCGGGCCCCAGCAGATCCCACTCGGGCCCCGGCAGATCCCACTCGGGCCCCAGGAGAGCCGGGGATGCGGGGAGCGGAGCTGCCCCAGGGCCTCACCTCGTCGAAGAGGTCGATGGGCGATAGGGGGCCCCGCGCTCGGTGACGAAGCCGGCGAAGGCCATGCCCTCGAGCACCTTGGTGAGGAAATCGTCCTCCGTGAGCCCCCGCTGGCCCAGGAACGCCGCCTGCAAAGGGAGCGGCGCCGTCAGCGGTGCAGGTGACACCGGGCGAAGGACGGGCGCCTGGGTGGCACTGGGACGGTGTCACCTCCTTCCCTGTGCCAGCCGGGCACAGCAGCGACAGCGCTGGCACGGGAAGCTGAGCCTCTGGCCCACGGCAGCAGGACAAGGGGCAAGGGAAGGGCTCTGGTGTCACCTCGGTGTGCAGAGGCAGAACACGGGGACGTGGGGACAGAGGAACTCCAGGATATGAGGGCACAGGGACAGAGGAATACAGGGCCAGAGGGACTCGGGGGCACAGGGACACGGGGACACAGAGGGATACAAGGCCAGAGGGGCTCAGGGGCACAGGGACACGAGGATACAGGGACATGGGGATATAGGGACACAGGGATACAAGGCCAGAGGGGCTCAGGGGCACAGGGACACGGGGACACAGGGACAGAGGGACTCAGGGGATACAGGGACACGGGGACAGAGGGACTCAGGGACACGGGGATACAAGGCCAGAGGGACTCAGGGGCACAGGGACAGAGGGATACAAGACCAGAGGGACTCGGGGGCACAGAGATACAGGGACATGAGGATACAGGGACACAGGGACACAGGGCCAGAGGGACTCAGGGGCACAGGGGCACAGGGACACAGAGACACAGGGACACAGGGATACAGGGACTCAGGCACACAGAGCCAGAGGATTTCAGCTGCTCCCTCAGCAGTGCCAAGACCTCCCAAAATCCCCAGCTCCAGGCCGGGAGCATCCAAACACACCAGGGCACGAGCAGGGAAGCGCTGCCTGCTCCGGGAGACCTCGGGACGCTCAAGGACAAACACGGGATGCAGGTGGGCCCGGCGGGGATGTCGGGGAGGTCACTGCCTGGAAAGCCGGGATTGTTTCCAGGATTCAGCCCGGCTCATCCCGGCCCGGACAAGGCCCTCACCTTGTGGAAGCGGATGACGGGCTCGGGGTGGATGCGGATGATGTGCAGGCACCAGCGGTAGCCCTGCAGCAGCTGAGCAAACAGGCGCAGGAACACGGCCCGGATCTCCTTGTCCTGGAACAGGGAAGCACAGCCTGGGCTTGTGGGGCACGGGGTGTGGACAGGGCAGCTCCCAGGGCAGGAATTTCCCCCAGCACGGGATCAACCCCGGGGTGAGGGCAGGGAACGCGGCTGAGATTCCAGGGAAAAGGGACACGGCAGCCTGAACTCACTGCTCTGCCCCCCCCAGAGCTGCACAGGGAGGAGAGGGAGCTCTACAGCTCCAGGAATGCTGGAAGCCCAAACATTCCCTGTCTGCTGCAGCCCGGCCGTGAATCCGGAGCCCACGGCACTGCGGGATCCAGGCACAGCTCGGAGCAGCAGCCTCGGATGGACACAGGGCTGGAATGGTGCCCCAAGAACCGGGGTGTCCCTGGGGAGCAGGGCCCCTGTCCAAGAACCGGGGTGTCCCTGGGGAGCAGGGCCCCTGTCCAAGATCCGGGGTGTCCCTGGGGAGCAGCCCCACCCAGGGCCCCTGTCCGAGATCCGGGGTGTCCCTGGGGAGCAGCCCCACCCAGGGCCCCTGTCCCTCCCACCACTCACCTGCATCTTGAGGGAGGAGGCGGAAATGGTGGAAGGGGGGAAGGCAAGGTCGGCCACCTCCAGCTCCGGGTCCAGGACCTGCCCAGGAAGGACACTCAGCTCAGGCCCCATCCCGGCTGGAAAAGCCAAGGAGATTTCCCCAGAGACCCCACAGCCCCTAAGGAAAAGGTCTGAGGGGCTTGGAGACAAAGCATGGGGCATCGGGAATGCTCCGTCAGGCCTGACCCTTCCTTGGGAGCCCGGCTGGCACTGGGATCCAGGGAAGGGGCAGCCCCTTCTGCCCCCCACTGCCCCCGGAACGTGGAGCAGCAGGAGCTGTGGCGTTTGCTCCGGAAGGGCCTCGGGAACACGGGAGCAGCCAGGCCACAGCCACTTCCTGCCCCCGGGCCGGGAGCCAGCACCCCCATTCCCAGAAACCTTCGGCAAAGGAATCCCCCCTCCAGCACTGCTGGACATCAGAGGGATTGCACTGGGAATGCCCCCTGTGAGAGGGGCAGCAGCAGCCCAGGGCACGGATGGATCCCTGCTCGGGGAGGAGTCCCTGCTGCTCCACTCCCGTGGAACGTGTGCCATTCCCAGGGTGTTGGCCAGAGGCCACTGGAGCAGGAACGGTGCCTGAGACAGCATCCTGAGGCACGGACAGGATCCCGAGGCAAGGACAGGATCCCACAGAACGCACAGGATCCCGAGGCATGGACAGGATCCCAAGGCATGGACAGGATCCCACAGAATGTTCAGGATCCCACAGAATGGACAGGATCCCGAGGCATGGACAGGATACCACAGAATGGACAGGATCCCGAGGCATGGACAGGATCCCACAGAATGGACAGGATCCCACAGAATGTTCAGGATCCCACAGAATGTTCAGGATCCCGAGGCATGGACAGGATCCCGAGGCATGGACAGGATCCCACAGAATGGACAGGATCCCGAGGTACGACTCCTGCTTGCAGAGCAGCCCCGGCTCCATTCCCGACTCCATTCCCGGCTCCCTGGACACTTGTGTCATTCCCAGGGAACGGTGTTGGTGCCCCAGGGATGCAGGGAATGCCGTGGCTCTCACCATGGACAGGGCTTCCCGAGTCTGCTGGAGCAGGGGCTCGGGGAGCAGGGAGATGTGCACGCACTCGGGGACATTCACGGTGCCGCCGTCCAGGTCTGCGATCACCACATCCAGCTGGAAGGGCGGGACAGCAGTGGGACACGGCCCCGCTTCCCAATCCTGCATCCCGCATCCCATATCCCGTACCCTGCATCCCATATCCCGTACCCTGCATCCCATATCCCATATCCCACATCCCATATCCCATACCCTGCATCCCATATCCCATATCCCACATCCCACATCCCATATCCCACATCCCATATCCCATATCCTGTACCCTGCATCCCATATCCCATATCCCGTACCCTGCATCCCATATCCCATACCCTGCATCCCACATCCCATATCCCGTACCCTGCATCCCATATCCCGTACCCTGCATCCCACATCCCATATCCAATATCCCACATCCCATATCCCACATCCCATATCCCGTACCCTGCATCCCATATCCCGTACCCTGCATCCCATATCCCATATCCTGCATCCCACATCCCATATCCCATATCCTGCATCCCATATCCCGTACCCTGCATCCTACATCCCATACCCTGCATCCCACATCCCATATCCCATTCCCTGCATCCCATATCCCATACCCTGCATCCCATATCCCATATCCCGTACCCTGCATCCCACATCCCATACCCTGCATCCTACATCCCACATCCCACATCCCATATCCCATATCCCACATCCCATATCCCATACCCTGCATCCCACATCCCGCATCCCACATCCCATATCCCGTACCCTGCATCCCATATCCCATATCCCGTACCCTGCATCCCACATCCCATACCCTGCATCCCATATCCCATACCCTGCATCCCACATCCCATACCCTGCATCCCATATCCCGTACCCTGCATCCCACATCCCATACCCTGCATCCCATATCCCATACCCTGCATCCCACATCCCATACCCTGCATCCCATATCCCGTACCCTGCATCCCATATCCCATATCCCGTACCCTGCATCCCATATCCCATATCCCGTACCCTGCATCCCATATCCCATACCCTGCATCCCACATCCCATACCCTGCATCCCATATCCCATACCCTGCATCCCATATCCCATATCCCGTACCCTGCATCCCATATCCCGTACCCTGCATCCCATATCCCATACCCTGCATCCCACATCCCATATCCCGTACCCTGCATCCCATATCCCGTACCCTGCATCCCACATCCCATATCCCGTACCCTGCATCCCACATCCCATATCCAATATCCCACATCCCGCATCCCACAGGAGATGGGGAGCTATCCAGGGAGCAGCCTCTGGCTCCTCTCCACCTTCCCTGAGCACTCCAGCCCTGTCTCCCATCCTGTTCCCAAATCCAAGGACACACTGGGATCCCTCAGTGGGGGGACAGGGGGACACCCAGTAAGAGAGGACCCGGCCATTCCCCCTGGACTTGGCCATTCCCACTGGCTCGTGTGGGACACCTGGATACATCCCGGGCTGAGCACACGGAGCCCGTGCCCCTGGGCACCCTCGGGATGAACCCAGCTGTCACCCGAGCCTGTGACACCCACCCTGCTCCCCCCCGGCCCCCCTGGCCCGGGGACAGGGAATGTGGCCCCTCACCAGCTCCTGGGTCTCCGACTGGAAGATGGAGTGGACGCCGATGATGAAGGGGGTGGGGGTGCTCAGCACCTCCAGGAGCTGGGCGGGCAGGATGGGCACGTAGGTGAAACTGCAACCAGAGACAGCCTCAAACATAGCCCCAAAGCAGCCCCACTGCAGCCATCGCAGCCCTGCCCCAGCCCCAACCCCATCCTGGCATGGCCAGACACCATCCCAGCTCCGGAGGGGTGTCCAGGGTGCTCCGGGCACTCCCAGCCCCTCAGGCACCACGGCCACACTGCCCTGAGAGGGACTGGGGCCAAGGCATGGAGGGACAGGAGCCAGGGAATGGCTTCCCAGTGCCAGAGGGCAGGGCTGGATGGGAGATTGGGAATTGGGAATTGCTGGCTGGGAGGGTGGGCAGGCCCTGGCCCAGGGTGCCCAGAGCAGCTGGGGCTGCCCCTGGATCCCTGGCAGTGGCCAAGGCCAGGCTGGACATTGGGGCTGGAGCAGCCTGGCACAGTGGGAGGTGTCCCTGCCATGGCAGGGCTGGCACTGGAGGGGCTCTGAGCTCCCTTCCCACCCAAATTATTCTGAGGTTCCCTGATTCCATGATATAATCCCTGTCTGGCCTTGGGGTTATAACCAAAGTCTGACCAAGGGAAGGTGCCAGCAGAGCCATTAACTCCAAAAGGAAGAATTTCAGGAATAATTTCCCCATGGAAAGGGTGCTCAGGCCTTGGCAGGGGCTGCCCAGGGAGCTTTGGAGTGCCCATCCCTGCAGGTGTCCAAGGAATTCCTGGAGGTGGCACTGAGGGCTCTGGGCTGGGGCCAAGGTGGGGATGGGGCAGAGCTGGGACTGGATGGGCTGGGAGGGCTTTTCCAGCCTCAGGGATCCCAGGATTCTGTGAAAAGGAAGGATCCTCTGGAACACCAGCAGCCTCCGTGCAGCCTGGGGAGGCCAGGCCAGCCCGGACACAGGAGCTGGCAGAAGCCCCGGCCCATCTGTCCCAGCCCCAGCCCTGGCAGAGCTGCCCAGAGCCCCAGTGCTGCCGGGGCTGTGTTCCCACTCCTTGTGGGACATTCCCAGCTCCCTGGAGCCAGCGGGGTTCCAGCCATCCCACGGGAGTGGCTTGGCCAGCACCAGCACAGGCACTGCTGGAACACCTCGCTCCTGCTGATGGGATCCTGGAACATCCTGAGCTGGAAGGAACCCACAGGGATGGTGGATCCAGCTGCTGGCCCTGCCCAGGCACCCAACAGCCCCACCCTGGGCATCCCTGGGAGCAGAGCTCCGGCAGCCTCGGGCTGTGCCCATTCCCTGGGGAGCCTGGGCAGTGCCCAGCACCCCCTGAGGGAAGAACCTTTCCTGATCTCCAACCTGACCCTGCCTGGCACAGCTCCTGTCACAGGGAGCAGGGAACGTTTTCCAGCACTGCCTCCAGTGCCAGAGCCCGTTTTGCTTGGAAGAGCAGGGAAGCAGGGGTGGAAGATTCCCAGTTACTCCCCAGAGCCTGGGAGGCAGCAAGGGTGGGACAGGGGCACAGCTGGCACAGCTGGAGGCTCAGGGACCCTCACCTGTACTTGAGGGGGAACATGAGAGCCAGGAGGGCCCGGCAGGCGTCTGTGAGCCTCTGGTAGCTGCTGGACAGGAAGAGGATCTTGTGCTCGGTCAGCGCCGCGCAGAACAGGAACAGCACGTTGGTGATGCCTGGGCAGGGCACAGCAGCGGCTCAGGAACGAGGGGGTCCCTCTGACAGCCCTCAGGGACCCCCGACCCCACCTGGGCTGCAGCCCCCTCCCCATCCCTGCATCCCTGCCAGCAGAGGAGCTCGGCATCCCCCAGAGAGCCACTCCTGGCTGGCCTCTCCTGGGTGGCACAAGGCAGCGGCAGCCCCCGGGCTGCTCCTGCAGACCCCAGCCCCAATCCCACCCTCCGGAAAAGGGACGGCGCAGCGGGGCCGGGGAAGCTCAGCTGGGACAGAGCTCGGAGCTGCGGGCAGGAGGTGACAGGCAGGGCCCCTGGGTGCCACGGTGGCAGGGTGGGGACGCGGTGGCAGGGTGGGGACGCGTCTCACCGAGCTGGCGGAAAGAGCAGGGCCACGCTGCAGCTGCTGACGGGCAGCGAGTCATTGATGGGGGTCTGGATCACCTGCCTGTCCCCCGCGCCCAGCGAGATCGTCCTCTGCAAGGGAACACACAGCCGGTCACCAGGGCCACCCACACAGGGACCGGGACAGGGCAGCGGCAGCCAGACCCCCCTGGGCACGGGGCCGGGACCACCGTGCCCCGGCACAACCCCCGCCTGCTGCGGGAACAGGGAGGGGGAGAGACAGGGAAGAGGGGAAGGGAAAGAGAGAAGAAGATGCTGCCCCAGCACCCACTGGGTGCTTGACTGGGTCCCTGGGCTGAGGGGAGGGAGGGGACCTCCTGCAACGCCCCCAGACAGAGCCAGCGACGTCCCAATGGCCCCGGGATCCGCACGGAGATGTGGGACACGACGGCTCTCCGGGACACGAGGGCTCCCCCGGACTCAAGGGTTCCCCAGGATTTGGGGACTCTCCAGGACCCGAAAGCTCCCCAGGTCATGAGGGGTCCCCAGAACTCGTTGGGGCCTTCAGGTCATGAGGGCTCCCCAGGACCTGAGGGATCTCCAGGACACGAGGGCTCCCCAGGATTCAAAGGCTCCCCAGGACTCAAGAGCTCCCCAGAATGTGAGGGGAATTTGAGCCCCTCTGAGGCCCTTGGAGCTGAGAGAGCAGCTCCCCTCGCCCAGCCCCAGCACCCCGGGCACAGGATCAGTGCTTCTTCGCTGATACCACCTAATATCCCCAGGCCTGAGCTCACCCCAGGGGCACTCACACATCCCCAGGCTGCCTCCAGGCCCCTCTGCTCCTCTTTCCACACCTCTCCAGGGAAAGCTCCTGCACTAGCAGCATTCCCAGTGCAGCCACCTCCCAGCAGGAGCTCCCAGCTCCCGCCAGGAACAGCCCCAAAATCCACGGCTGAGCAGAGCCTGACCCCTGAGCTGGGTTGTCACAACCCCAGCAGGACACCCGGAGAGGTGTGCCTGGAATTCAGCCCCTTCCCAGAGCCCAGGGACACGTTCTGGCTGCCCTGGGGTGGGACACAAGGTGCCCCAGGGCACCCTGAGAGCACCGGGACAGGGGCTGGGTCACAGCAATTAACAGAGGCTGCTAACGAGGGGACAGACCCAGATCGGGGAGAGAAAAGGTGGGAAAAAGAAGGTGGGAAAGAAAAGGAGTTCGTACCACGGCTTCATCCTCCGCGTCAGGCTGAGGTGGGACAGACAGAGAGCAGTCAGTTAGGACACACGGACAGGGGACAGCGGGACAGGAGAGGAGCTCACAGACAGACACGGACAGCAGCACGGACAGCGGGACAGGAGAGGAGCTCACAGACACGGACAGCAAAAGGGACAGCGGGACAGGAGCCCAGACAGACATGGAGTGAAAGCAACGCCTACGGCACCAGGAGGACCACTGGACACGGCAGGAGAGCAGGAAAAGCACGGAAAGGGAAGTGCCACCAAACTGTCCCCCCTGTCACCCAGCACCCGTTCCCACGGCACAGAGCCACCCTGCCCCAGCTGGGGGCACGGATCTGTGCCAAGCTCAGCGAGCCATGGTGGCAGGAGGAGCCATCCTGCTCCAGCAGCCGCTCCTGGTCCCGCCGGGAGCAGCCGGATCCGGGCAGATCCCACGGGAAGGGACTGCAAACCCGGGTGGGTGCCTGGCACGGCCGTGGGACGGGCACAGCCCTGGGACGGGCAGCACCTCACTCCGCTCCCTGGGGCACTCGCTCAGGCCTGGCTCCATCCCTGTCCCGCAAACACCCGGAACACTGCGGGCTCTCCTGGGATCGGCATCGCACTGGGCGCCGGAGGGAGCCCCCAAGCCTGCGGCAGCTCCAGCAGCACCTGCCCCAAATCCCGCTGTGACACGGGGTCAGGGAGCCCCCTCGGGGCCGGGGCACAGCGGGCAGGAAACCCCGGTCTGGGGACACCAGTGCCCTGCAGTGCTGTCCCACTGCCCCATGGAGCTGTCCCAGTGCCCCTCGCTGCTGTCCCAGTGCCCCGCGCTGCTGTCCCAGTGCCCCATGGAGCTGTCCCAGTGCCCCATGGAGCTGTCCCAGTGCCCCTCGCTGCTGTCCCAGTGCCCTGTGGTGCTGTCCCAGTGCCCCTCGCTGCTGTCCCAGTGCCCCTCGCTGCTGTCCCAGTGCCCCTCGCTGCTGTCCCAGTGCCCTGTGGTGCTGTCCCAGTGCCCCATGGAGCTGTCCCAGTGCCCTGTGGTGCTGTCCCAGTGCCCCGCAGTGCTGTCCCAGTGCCCTGTGGTGCTGTCCCAGTGCCCCGCAGTGCTGTCCCAGTGCCCCATGGAGCTGTCCCAGTGCCCTGTGGTGCTGTCCCAGCCTGGCCAAGGCTCCCCCATCGGATCAGCCCGGCTGTGGGATCATTCTTGGCACTCCGTGCTGGGGGAAGAGGAGCTCAGCTGAGGGGATGGCACATGGGGACACAAGCACACACCCACAGTGACACTGCAGGGGCCAGCAGGGCACGAGAGCTCCAGGGCACAGCGCTGCTGTCCCCAGCCTCCTGCCGGGGCATCCAGCTGGGCTTTCCCTCTCTGCCATCCCCAAGGAGCCTCCCAGCTCCATGTGCTGAGCCCAGCTGGCCCCGAGCAGGGCTCTGAGGGGACAGCAGGGGGGTTGGTGGCCTCAGCTCCAGGAGAAGCTGCAGCTCCTGAGGCCCCCAGGCTCGGGCACAGGACCCAGCACAGACACGGACACAGCACCAGGCCAGTGCCCTGAGGACAGCTCCAGGCTGCTGTCCTGGCCCCGCTGGCCCGTGTCCCTGCAGCTGTCCCAGCCCCACTCTCACAGATGGCCCGTGAGCACTGGGCTCTGGAGCAGCTCTCCACAGGGCGATCCCACAGGGCTGAGCGCAGAGCCAGAGTCCGGGAGTGCCAGGGAGCAGGGAATGTTTGCATGGATCGAGCAGCACCCATGTGAGCTGCTGGTCTCCCTCCCAAGGCAGCAGGAGCCAGGACATGGAAGCCGCAGCAGGAGCTCCTTGGCTCATTGAGGATCCGAGTGGGATTTGTGCCTGGAAGCACTCGGGAAGGCAGCGGGGCACGGAGCCAGGCGCTGCCCACGGGTCCCCCTCGGCTCTGCCAGCACAGGGAGCAGGACTCGGCTGAGCTCTGAGGGGCCAGGGACGGCGGGACACCCACCTGTGCTCCCCCCGTGATGGGGATGGTGCAGGTCAGCAGGTTCCCGATGACGTTCTCCAGGGACACACTCAGCCCGTCCACGTAGATGGTGTAGATCAGCCCCAGGCTGTTCTGGAGAGGGGAGCAGAGCAGGGATGAGCAGGGCCAGGAGCTGGGGACACTCCCAGGGCTCATCCCTGGCCACAAACGCACCCTGGGAATGCTGCTCCAGGCCTTCCCCATCCACAG
The DNA here is from genome assembly GCF_000738735.6 of Corvus cornix cornix. Classification (NCBI taxonomy): domain Eukaryota; kingdom Metazoa; phylum Chordata; class Aves; order Passeriformes; family Corvidae; genus Corvus; species Corvus cornix. The sequence continues at coordinate 466,350 of NC_047057.1, forward strand.
GAGTGGGATATTCCAGCCAGGAGCACATCCCCGTCCCTGCACTGACCCCACGGAGCAGAGGACGTGTCCCCAAGGCCAGGGATCCAGGGAACAGCACCGAGGGCCTTCCCAAAGCTCCACGAGCAGAGGTGACCAGGGCAGCCGGGCTGCTCCAGCTCCCAGCACTCCCAGTCCCACACAACCCCCAGGGAAGGGATGGCAGCAGATCCTTCCCCAGCGAGGGCTGGCTGAGATGCCCAAAATGTGGGCGATGGCCTTGCCAGCACACCTGGGCTCTGGTCAGCCCTGGGTGGTCCCTGTGGGCCCCTTCCCACACAGCCAGCCTGTTCCAACTGGGAACCAACAGCAGCCCCGGCTCAGAGGGAGTCTGGGGGCACCAGCACAGGGCTGGGAATGAGGAATTGGAGGAATTTGTCTTCCAGGCACCCTCAGGGTGTTGTTTTCAAACCATCTGCCCATGGCAGCGAGGAAAAGGCAAAACACAAATACTGGGATTTGGAGAGCAGGGCCAGGGAGGCTCTGGAACGCTGGAATAATGAGGGAAGAGCAGGATAAACCCCTGCCCACTGGAATAACGAGGGAAGAGCAGGATAAACCCCTGCCCAATGGAATAACAGGGAAGAGCAGGATAAACCCCTGCCTGCTGGAATAACGAGGGAAGATGAAACTCAGACTCTTGGACTAAACTCAAACCACTAAGGACTGGACTAAGGAGCTGGGAACCGTTTCCGTGCAGTCCCAGGGGAGCAGCTGGCAGGACATGTCTGTCTCTGGGAACAAGTGAGGTGACCCCTGTCCCCTGGAGTCGCCCCAGCTTTTGCCTGCCAGGACCCCGCTCTGCTCTCCCAGGCTCAGGAAAACAAACAGATCCTGTATTTCAGAGAATTCCCACTCCACAGAAGGCCAGGGATACCTCCCACTGTGCCAGGCTGCTCCAGCCCCAATGTCCAGCCTGGCCTTGGCCACTGCCAGGGATCCAGGGGCAGCCCCAGCTGCTCTGGGCACCCTGGGCCAGGGCCTGCCCACCCTCCCAGCCAGCAATTCCCAATTCCCAATCTCCCATCCAGCCCTGCCCTCTGGCACTGGGAAGCCATTCCCTGGCTCCTGGCCCTCCAGGCCTTGGCCCCAGTCCCTCTGCAGCTCTCCTGGAGCCCCTTCAGGCCCTGCAAGAGGCTCTCAGCTCTCCCTGCAGCCCTCACTTCTCCAGGCTGGACACTCCCAGCCCCATCCCCATGGATACAATCTGTCCAGCTCCCAGCCCCAGCCCTCTCAAGTCCTTCCCAGGCACACAAAGCAGCACCTTTGGAGCCAGCACAGCTGGCACAGACAATGCTCCCAGGAACGAGCTGTTCCTTGCAGTTTTCCCTGAGTGGGGCTGGCAGCTGCTCCGTGTCCTGCAGCCGTTCGGGATCAGCGGCAGCTGCCGACCCCGCAGCTCCGGGGTGCCAAGGGCAGGATGGGGCCAGGCTCCCACGGGGGCTGTGCCAGCGTGTTCCCACTGCCACAGCCAGGAAGGCTTTCCCAGAACAGCTCCCCTCTCCCCCGAGCACGAAGGCTGTCCCCATCCCCAACTCACCCGGAACACCTCGGCGTGGTCCAGCCGCGACACCAGCACCAGGCTCTTGGGGGCAAAGAGCTGGGCAGGCTGCACGGGGGCCGAGGCCTCCTCCTCCTCCTCCTCACCATTCCTGGCGTGGCTCTGGGGCTGGGGAGACACAAACCAGCGTGGGCTGGGGGTTACAGGGTGCCCTTCCCTCTCCCGAGTTCCCGGTGCCAGCGTCCGGATTCCCCAGGCCCAGGGAAGGCAGAACCCCTGGCCAGAGCTAAATCCAGCTGGGTGCTTCCCTATCAGCACTGCTGACCACCCTTCCCACCCATCCGTGGATTCCTGTGGCACAGGGAAGGCAGAACCCCTGGCCAGAGCTGAACCCAGCCGGATCCTTCCCCGCCAGCCCCGTCCCCGTGTCCCCAGGTCCCCGTGTCCCCGGTACCTGCGGGCTCTCCACGGCCTCCCAGAAGGTGAAGCAGGCGCAGTAGTGCCGCTCCGAGTTGATGTCGGTCAGCACGGCCACGAAGAAGGTTGGGGGGTTCCTCTCGGGGAAGAGCTGCCACCCGCTGGGCTGGCAGAACTGCGGAGGGACGGCAGCGGGCTCGGGGGGCTGCCAGCCCTCACCCCACACCGGGCAATCCCAACCCGACCCCCAGTCCCACGTGGCCCATGGGGAAGGGCAGCTCCACGGTCCGGGAGCAGGGAGAGCACGGGGCAGAGCCCCCCGGGCTCCTGGAACCTCCCAACCCCGCTGGACCGGCTCTGGGAATTCCCAAACCCCCTCCTGTCCGCAGGGACAACAGGAGCTGCCTGGAGAACCCCAAACTGGGAGGAATTGTGAGGGGAAAGCCCGGCTGGGCTGGGCTGAGGCTCCTGGCACCGACACCCCCAGGATCAATGGGGTTTGCACAGCCCCCCACGGCACTGAGACCCCAAACTCTGCACCAAGACCCGCAGGCTCTGCACAGCCCCCCAAACCCTGCACACCCCCAGCCTGCCGTGTGCCAGACATCCCACGCCAGCACCACCCAGAGCCCAGAAGGAAAGGGGACACGTGGGACACGGCTCTGGAGTGGCTCCAGGAGGTGGCACCACTCTCCCGGGACAAACACCGGCCCGGCTGTGCCATCGTCACCGAACGAGCTGCTGGCACTGCCCAAAGCCCCGCCCAGGGCCGGGGTAATTCCAGCCGGTGGCCCCAGGACTCCCCCGGCTTGCCGGGTCTCAGGGGGCTTTTCTTTATTTCCTCAGGGCTGCATTTGGCTGCTGGGGAGCTGTGGAAAATTCCCGAGGCGCGGGGCAGCCTGGCTCCTCGCCGGGCTCGCTGAGGACATGGGGAATCCAGCACATCCCGGGACGAGAACGAGGTACCGGGACCGGGCACGCACAGGAATCCTGCTCCAGCTCCCTCAGGAATCCAAGGTGGTTTCCCAGCTGTCCACCACTCCCCGTGCTCACAGTGCCCACGGATCCCCCTCTCCTGCCCGGGAGGAGCCCACGGGACAGGAGCTCAGCCTTGTCCGGATCCTCGGGATGGCAGCAGGAGGGAGGGGAGGAAAAAGCACCCCAGGAGCTGCATCCCAGATTCTGTGTCCCTGAAAAGCGGCAACCGGGGCCTCTCCATCCCGGTGCCTCCTGCCCGGGTCCCGGCTGGAGCTCAGGGGGAGGTTTGGCTCAGCAGAACATCGGGATGAGCACACAGTGTCACTGTCCCGGTGCCACTGTCCCTGTGTGGGAGTTCCCCTCACTGCTCCCAGCCCCACACAGAGCTCTCCAGAGAGATCTCCTGGCACTGCGGGAATGAGGAGCCCAGAGCACGCGGAGCTGCCGGGGAACAGATCAGGGAATCCTGGAATGGTTGGGTGGGAAGGGAGCTCAGAGCCCCTCCAGTGCCAGCCCTGCCATGGGCAGGGACACCTCCCACTGTGCCAGGCTGCTCCAGCCCCAATGTCCAGCCTTTCCTTGGCCACTGCCAGGGATCCAGGGGCAGCCCCAGCTGCTCTGGGAATTCCATTCCAGCCCCTCCCCACCCTCCCAGCCAGGAATTCCTTCCCAAGATCCCATCTAAATCTCCCCTCTTTTAGTTTAAAACCATCCCCCTTGTCCCGGCTCCCAGCCAGCATTCCCGAGTGTCACATCCCAGACAGGGATGCGCTCCAGGACCGTGGTGTCACCCTTCCCTGTGGGGACAGGAGCGGTGGGAGGCCTTGGACACCCCACCAAGCCAGCTGGGAATTCTCCCCAAGCTGTGGGATACGGAGTCAGCTTCCTAAAAATGGCACCTGCTGAGAGGATGGGTCACCTCAAACCAGCAGGTGACACCTGGATCAGGTGACGCCGTGGGAGCACACGGAAATGCCGGAGTCGCTCCCAGCCCAGCCTGAGCTCACTCAATCCCACCCGGATAACTCATCCAGCAGGAGCCCCATGACATCACCCCCCCTGCCCCACCTCACCCAGATCCTCCAGGAAGGAAAACCACGGGAATGGGCACAGCTGGCAGGGGCAGGACAGGTGTCCCTGGGGTCAGCCCGACCTGACCGATGGTGGCACCCGGCACTCGGCCACCCTGAGGTGCCACAGGTGAAGGGAGGCAAAGCCACAGATCCCCACGGATAGAGCAGGATCATGAAATTGCTTGGGTTGGAAAAACCCCTCGGAGCCCATCCAGTCCAACCGTTCCCAGCTCTGCCAAGGCCACCACTGCCCGTGTCCCCAAGTGCCACATCCACAGGGGTTTGAAGTCCCTGCAGGGATGGGCACTCCAGACCTCCCTGGGCAGCTGGGCCAGGGCTGCACAGTCCTTTCCAGGAGGAATTTCCCCCATCTCCACCCCGAGCTTCCCTCAGGCCGTTCCCTCTCTCCTGTCCCTGTTCCCCGCGAGCAGAGCCCGACCCCCTCGGCTGCCCCCTCCTCCCTCACCAGTTCTTCCCCAGTTACTCCACAGCCTTTCCCAAGGATTCACTTGGTGAGGATCCCGCCCGTGATGTCCCAAGCCATGTTCCTGGGCATTTATTTTTCCTGCTGGTCCCACCCAGGGGGCAGCGTGGGGGTGCCTCTCCTCCCTCTGGAGTGTTCCCAAAACAGCCGCCAGCTCCGAGGGCTCGGCTACGGCTGCCGCCCCCGGATCCGCCCTGCCAGGAGAGGTCTGGGCATTGGCATGGCCAGGCTGGACATTGGGGCTGGAGCAGCCTGGCCACAGTGGGAGGTGTCCCTGCCATGGCAGGGCTGGCACTGGAGGAGCTCTGAGGTCCCTTCCCACCCAAACCAGTCTGGAATTCCATGGGCACGCCAGGTGAGGCTCAGCCACCAGTGCCCAAACACAACCAGCAGTGTTCCCATCCTCTGGCAGTGGAGACCCCCAGCCTGTCCCAACCCCTCCTGTCCCAACAATCCCCTTCAGTCGGGGCTGGACACAGCGATTTCCTACAGACACCTCTGACCTGGCCCCCGGAGCAAACCTTGGACACAGCTGTGCTCACCTCATCAAGGAATCCTGGAATGGTTGGGTGGGAAGGGAGCTCAGAGCCCCTCCAGTGCCAGCCCTGCCATGGCAGGGACACCTCCCACTGTGCCAGGCTGCTCCAGCCCCAATGTCCAGCCTGGCCTTGGGCACTGCCAGGGATCCAGGGGCAGCCCCAGCTGCTCTGGGCACCCTGGGCCAGGGCCTGCCCACCCTCCCAGCCAGCAATTCCCAATTGCCAATCTCCCATCCAGCCCTGCCCTCTGGCACTGGGAAGCCATTCCCTGGCTCCTGGCCCTCCAGTCCCTCTGCAGCTCTCCTGGAGCCCCTTTAGGCCCTGGAAGCTGCTGGATGTCCAAGAATGCTGGCAGAGGCGGAGCAGGTCTGGACACATCCAGCAGGTGCCAAAACCATCCCAGAGCTGCCCCAGGACACGGAAAATCCCAGACCGAGACCTGTGCGATCATGGCATGGAAGGACACAAGGCCTCAGTGCCAAGGAAGGATCCAAAAGGGAGAGTGGGAATGGCCCTGAGCCTCACTGGAGCACAGAGAGCCCCCGGATTTCCAGGAATCTCCACTCCCATCCCTCCTTGTGCAGCCGATCCCACCGGGATCCCTCTGTTCCAGCAGTGACCCAGCTGCTCCCTGGGACTGCCCTCCCCAGGCAGGGCACAGCTCTGGCAGGCAGGGAGAGGCTCCCACAGCGATTTATCCGCATCCCGTGCCTGTCCCCACAGGAGCTCCATCCATTACAACGAGACATTCCCGTTGGGAATTGCTGCCAGACGCTGCGCACGGCCAGGAGCTCCAAACCCCATCTCCCTGCACACCCCAGGAACCCTTTTTTCCCCCAAAAGCTGTCAGGAGGATCAGCCCTGACCGCAGTGTCACGTGCCCCCCAGCCCCGGGATGGGCTCCCGCGGATTTTCGGGGCTGCCTTGGGATCAGCCCCGCACGCTGCTCCCCCGGGACACCCTCACAGCTTGTGGGAAGCCCTGGAGCCACCCCTGGCCCCCAACAGGACAGGGCTCCAACTGTTTAAATTCCAGGGATTTTTTGGCTGGACAGTTTGACCCTTGGGAAAAAAAGCAGCTTTGCTCCTGCTTGGGACAGTTCCCAAGTCCCTGCAGACACCAGGAAACTCGGAGCAGAAAAATAAAAATAACGTTGTGTTTTTGCCTCGGATGAAACAGCCCGGAAAGGTCCCAAATTGTGCTGGAATTTCAGGGAACATGCGACGGGAAGAGGAGCTGGACACTGCCAGTCCCACTGACAATGGGAAGAGGAGCCAGGGGCCCCAGTGACCCCAGTGATGATGGGCAGGGACACCTCCCACTGTGCCAGGCTGCTCCAGCCCCAAAGTCCAGCCTGGCCTTGGCCACTGCCAGGGATCCAGGGGCAGCCACAGCTGCTCTGGGAATTCTATCCCAGCCCCTCCCCACCGTCCCAGCCAGGAATTCCTGCCCCATATCCCATCTAAAGTTTTTCCAGCCCTGGCACAGCTGCCCAGGGCAGGGGTGGAGTCCCCATCCCTGCAGGGATTTCAAAGCCCTGTGGATGTGGCACTTGGGGACATGGGCAGCAGTGGCCTTGGCACCACTGAGTGCACTCAGAGGGATTTTCCAACCCAAATAAATCCGTGATTCCACGAACTCCAGGGGCGAGGGAGCAGCTTCCAGAGGGGGTCTGGCGGTCTGTCCCAGCCCACCCTTGTCCCTGGGAATGGAGCTCCAGCCCCTCCCTCAGGGCCCTCAGAGCTCCAGGGCAGGGACTGGGAAGAGCTTCCACTCCAGTTCCGCAATGAGGGGAACAATGCCACTGTCCTGGATTAGCTGGAGCCGGTCTGGAGGATCCCCACAGCAGCACATCCCAGAATGACCCACTCCGAGCTGGCCCCAGAGCTCTCCTGAGAGCCAGTGACCGTGTCCAGAGGGCTGGGAGGATCCAGCCAGGGCAGGGCACTGGGAAAGGCCTGGCCACGCTCCTGAGGGGCTGTGGACACCAAGGCTGCATCCACGGCTCCTCCAGGAGCCATTCCAGCATCCCAGCGGCTGATCCCGGAAAAGGAGGGGTAGCAGAGGCCGGGACAGGAGCCAGCACGGCAGATCCCACCGTTTCTGGAGAGTTCTGGAGCTGGAGCTGCATCCAGGGCAGGTGGGAATTGCTCCCTCACAGCCCCCCAGTCACACCCTGTGGGACATGTCCCGGTGTCCCCCTGGTGTCCCCGGGGCAGCCACTCACCAGCTCGATGCCCTGTGGGAAGGGGTTGTCCTCCCAGTCCTTCTCCGGGAAGCGCTGCAGGATCTGTCCCTGCCCATCCCCGCTCCCTGCGGAGACAAGACAGGATTAGAGGGCAGCAGGTACCCCCCCACCCCACCTCGGAATGCCAGGCTGGAACAACACTGGGATGCTCCAGCTCTCCAGGGACAGGGCAGCGCAGGAGAGAGCCCGGCCCTTGCACAGGCTCAGCAGCACTGCCCGCTCCGGCAGGGAACAGCGGGGATTCCAAGCTCCCAGAGCCTTATCGGGAGGTGGGAACGGCCCTGGAGCAGCAGCTCCGGTCCCACTCCAGCCAGAACCTCCTTCCTTGTGATGCCAACACGGACAGCACCCCCGATCCGAGCTGCCATTCCCTGCTCCTCATCTCCCTGCTGCCCTTTCCCCACACAATCCTGCCCCAGGATTTGCTTTCGGGTTCCCAACAGCTCCTGTTTCCCTGGGGCTTTATGGAGCACTGGCAGCACTCCAAACCCTCACCTGCCCCCCAGCCCACACCACTCCAGACCCTAAATCCTTGAGTTTCCCGATGGAACTGGCCTGGACAGCAGGGCAGGGGGGGCATTCCGGGAGCAGCCGGCTCTGGGCCAGCCTGAGGTGCTGGTGGAACCAATTGCTCCTGTCACAGCCCCTGCCAGGCTGCCCACGTCCTTCCAGAGACACAGCCGCTCACGGATCCAGCTGGGAATCACAAATCCCGAGGATTCTGGCCCAGCCACGAGGGCAGGCAGCCCCGGGACAGGGAGAGGGGGGATATTCCAGCCCCTCCGGAGCTGCTGAGGGATTATTGCATCTCCAGGGGACCACCCGGGGCATCTCCCATCCCGGCTGGCTTTGGGAGCCGGGTCCTGGCCATGGAATGGGGCTGGGAAAGCAGGAGGAGCACCAGGGAAGGGCTATTTTGGGAGGCCAGCCATGTCCCCAGGGCCCTGCTGACCGCCCGGTAGCCACAGCTGGATTTAGCAGGACCAGGAGAGGGAAAGGGAAAGGGGCCATTTATAGCCCCAGGCCCAAAATGGAAAGGTCGGAGCCAAACTGGGCACAGAATACCCACAGGGACTGGGTTAACAGGGATTGTGTCAACCAGATCCTGCCTGGCCACGTGCTCCCACACCACAGCCCTGCTCCCACAGCCCTGCTCCATCACCACATCCCTCTGGAGGCACCCCTGGCTCCGAGAGCTCCCAGCCCTGGCAAAGGCTGCCTGCTCCCAGTGCCCGGGGCCTGGCTCAAGCTCCAGACAGGAAAATCCCTTGAGATCCACACGTCAGGATTACGGTTCCAATGGCTCCAAGCTGTGCCCTCCCCATCCAGCCCTGCCACGGCTCCACTGGAACATCCTCAGTTAAAGAGAAACCAATACAAGATCAGGGAATCCTGGAATGGTTGGGTGGGAAGGGAGCTCAGAGTCCCTCCAGTGCCAGCCCTGCCATGGCAGGGACACCTCCCACTGTGCCAGGCTGCTCCAGCCCCAATGTCCAGCCTGGCCTTGGCCACTGCCAGGGATCCAGGGGCAGCCCCAGCTGCTCTGGGCACCCTGGGCCAGGGCCTGCCCACCCTCCCAGCCAGCAATTCCCAATTCCCAATCTCCCATCCAGCCCTGCCCTCTGGCACTGGGAAGCCATTCCCTGGCTCCTGGCCCTCCAGGCCTTGGCCCCAGTCCCTCTCCAGCTCTCCTGGAGCCCCTTTAGGCCCTGCAAGGGGCTCTCAGCTCTCCCTGGAGCTTCTCCTCTCCAGGGGAGCACCCCCAGCTCTCCCAGCCTGGCTCCAGAGCAGAGGGGCTCCAGCCCTGCAGCAGCTCCGGGGCCTCTCTGGGCTCTCTCCAGCAGCTCCAGGTCCTGCTGCTGTGTCCCCAGGGCTGGGGCAGCTCTGCAGGTGGGCTCTCACCTGAGGGGGCACAGGGGCAGAATCCCCCCTCCCCTGCTGCCCACTGGGATCAGCCCAGCGCTGGGGGGGTCTCAGGCTCATCATCCTCAACACAAACAAAAATCATTCCAAGGGCTGTTGAGAACAATGGGAATCTTGACTCCCAGGGTTTTCCCAGAGCCAGGAGCTGCCACTCTGCAGCCAGCTGCGGGCAGGTACATCCTGATTTAGGGACTGTCCCCACCAGCCTGACTCGGGAACCCTGGACACCCCCGGCACTTCCCTCAGCTGCTCCTCGGGCAGCCCGGGCCCAGCTTTCCCACTTCCCACCATTCAGCTCCGTATCGGGCCGTGGGATCGGCGCGTCCCTTCCTGCCCGGGAGAGCTGGACCTGCCCCATCCATTCTCCTGCCATCCCAGCTGAGATTCCTGGGAAAGCAGGAGATTCCTGGGAAAACACGTGTGCCTGTGAACCTCGGCCTCCCCGCAGCTGCTGCGCTGCTCCTTCCTTCCTGCTGCTCCTGCGGGGCTGGGGGACACCTGGGGGAGCCCGGCCCCTCCCTGGCTGCACTGGCAAGGGCACGGGATGTTGTTGTGACACAGGAAATTCTAAATAAGCCCAGGGTTAAACACTGAGCTGAGCCACGGCACAGGATGACCCCGGCTGGGAGCGCCGGCACGCCGGGACACTGCTGGACACTGCCGGGAACGGCCGCTGCTCCGGACAGGGGTCATGGACACACGAGCGCCGTCCCTCGCTCCCAGCGTCCCCGAAATGATGGGACAAGAGGAGCTGGGCCTGAGCACTGCGCAGAGACCCAGCCAGGCATCCGCCTCCCCGGCCTGGAGTGTTCCCAGACCCTGCAGGAGGTGCCCAGCGTCCCTGGAAAATCCCTGGTGGGTTCACAGCAGGGGCACGGCAGCCCCAGTCCATCCCAGCCCCACAGCCAGGGAAGCCACGGGGTCAGCACAGGGAACCGGCCTTGCAGCGGCTCCTGCAGCCCTTCCCTGAGGAGCTGGGTGAGGTGGAGAGAGGGGAGAAGGGAATTTTCACAGGGATTTTAGGCAAAGGAGCTTATTTGGAACAAGCCCTGTGCCACCCCTCACACCCAACATCCTCTGCTGAGGGTGACCAAGAGCACAGGGAGGTGTTTCACCACCAGCACGGGACCACTGGAAAGGGTCAGTCCAGCCAGTCCCAAGGAAAGGTTCCTCTGCAGGCCTGGACACGACTCCCACACCCCCGAACCTCAGAAATTCGGGATGAAATCATCCAGGGGAACACAAAGCTCAGACAACACAGTGCTGGAGCTGGCACAGGTCACCCAGAGCAGCTGGGGCTGCCCTGGATCCCTGGCAGTGCCCAAGGCCAGGCTGGACATTGGGGCTGGAGCAGCCTGGCACAGTGGGAGGGGTCCACGAAACTGGATGAGCCTTAAGGTCCTTCCCACCCAGACCATTCCACAATTCCATGTCCTCCCCACAGGAACCAGAGCTGCTCCAGCCCTCCTTCCCCCCCGGCTCCAACCTGGACGTCATGTCCAGCCAGGAGAGAGTGTGGAACCACTTTAAAAACATTCAGTTACTTCAGGTATCTCAAATTATTCCAGAAATGTTCATTTCACACCATCCATGATTCTCCAGCTCCCCCCAGCTTCGGGGGCAGCTTCATCCCTGCCTGCAAGTGTCAGCTGAGGCTTCCGAGAGCTCCTTGCTGCAGGAATTATTTATAAACTCAGCTGCTTTCAAGCACCAGAAAACCCTTGGTGCTCCAAAGCCCTGCCTGGAGTCCCCGAGGTGGCTCCTGCACAGGCAGGGACAGACCAGGCACGAGGCCACACAACCTGCCAGGACCTGGAGCTGCTGCCAAGGGCCCTCGGAGCCGAGCGCTGATCCCAGCCCAGCCCGGAGCTGCTCCAGCACGGAGCGAGTCAGGCCCAGCCCCAGCACGGAGCAGGGCACCAATGGGGCTCCTGGAACGAGGCAGGATCCACGTATCCCTGTGGCAGCATCAAACAGGGATTGGGAAATGGCCTGCAAGGCCTGGGAGCGATTGCATCAACCAACGCCAACCAACGCCAACCAACGCCAACCAAGGTGGCAGGAGCAGTGCCAGCGATCCCTGCCCCACCCCTGGAAACACTCCAGGCCAGGCTGGACATTGGGGCTGGAGCAGCCTGGCACAGTGGGAGGTGTCCCTGCCATGGCAGGGCTGGCACTGGAGGGGCTCTGAGCTCCCTTCCCACCCAGCCATTCCAGGATTCCCAGGTGTGTCTCACCAACCTGAGCACAGCCAGCCCATCCCTCACCCCTCTGTTCACCGGGAATCATCACCTGAGTGGGGAGCTGGGATATTCCAGCCCTGGCCATCAGCTCCTCCCTCCCGGAGAGCGGGAGCAGGGGCACGGACAGGGATTGAGCCATCCCATCCCATCCCATCCCATCCCGGCCCTGCAGCCCCCCGCCCCAAGCCCACCCAGAACAACACCCGAGTGTCTGCTCCGGGGACAAAGGGGCCTCTGTTCCCTGTGACGTGTTCCCGCCGGGGGGACGGAGAATGGCTTTTCTATGGAGGGAACAAAGGGGCCGTGTGTGGGGCTGGGGGTGGCCCCGCTGCTCTGGCCACCGCCAGGAAAGCCCACCCGGCCAGGGCGAGCACACGGTCCCTGTCCCTGCTCCTGGCCACCGGCAGCCACCAGCATGGGATGGGACAGCCCTGTCCCCACCAGCACCAACGGTGGGTGCTGGCAGCTCCCTGTGCCAGCCACGGCAGCTCCCGGGATCCCTGCGGCTGGAAAAGCCCTCCCAGCCCATCCAGTCCCAGCTCTGCCCCATCCCCACCTTGGCCCCAGCCCAGAGCCCTCAGTGCCACCTCCAGGAATTCCTTGGACACCTGCAGGGATGGGCACTCCAAACGCCCCTGGGCAATGCAATCCCTGTTCCAGTGCTGGACAATCCTTTCCATGGAGAAATTCTCCCTGAAGTGGCACCTACTGGACCCCCAGTGTCCCCTCCACCTGTCCCCAGGGCCACACCCCTCCTGTGGCACGGCCGCTGTGCCCCCTGAACGGGACAAGAGAATGAAAAGACCCAAGGAATAATATCCCACTCGTGGTTCTCTCTCCACGTTACAGTGAAACTCCACAGGACAGGGAGCTCGGCAAGGACAAAGCCCTTCCCAGGCAGCAGGAACCTGCAGGAGCAGGGTGACAGGGACACCTCTGGCTCTGCCAGCGGGATTTGGGGCAAAAGTCTCCACAAAGTCACACCCGGAACAGCAATTCCTGTCCTGAGTGCAGCTAAAAAAAGGGAAAAACTTCGGAAAAAGCACCTCATTCCGTGTTTATGGTCACCTCGGTGATGTCTGAGGATGTGCTTGACCCGCTGGACACAGGGAAGATAAGGATCACCCAGGGACGATAAGGATCACCCACAGCCTGGGACACGGAGCTGGGCGACAAAGCAAACTGTCTGCATGCAATTCCAGGCTGGAAAAGCCCCATCCAGCCATGGAACGCAAACCCCTGCACCCCAGGGCCACTCGCTCCCAGTTACAACATCCAGGAGCGGCATCAGGGGGACATCACTGCCCCGCCGGAGCGGGGTGCTGGGACTGGGGGCATTCCCAGCACTGCACTTCCATGGAGCACGGCTCCCATTCCCAATGGATTTCAGGGAATCATGGCTTTGGGAGGCTCTGGATGAGCCAAACAGCAACGGGCTGTTTGTAGGGAGCTGAAATAAGGGAAGTGAAGGAGGGGCCAGCGCTGCGGCCCCTCACCCTGGCTCAGTCCTGTCCTGGGAGGTCATCATTCCTCAAACCTCTCCCTAATCCCTCTCAGCCTCAGCAGAAGTGTTGGAGAGAGCCATCTCCCGCTGGATGCAGCCCGGGGGCAGCGCCAGGTGCCCTGCCAGGACCTGGGGGTGCAGACTCCCAGGGATCAGGGACGCTGGCAAATCTTTGGCACAGAGTGCGGCTGGAAAATCCCAGGAGCCTGGGGAATGTGGGGTTCTCTGTTCTCCCACCAGCCCGAATCCTGCAGGAAGGTCCACTCAGATCCCCCTACGCAGAGGAATCCACTGCTTATCCCACACACGGCACTTTGGGGATGGCACTCAGGACATGTCCCAAAGGGTCAGGGAAGATCCCGGGATCTGGGAATGGCGGGTGAAGAGGGAGCAGCCAGGTATGGAATCACCGCTGTCCTGGCAGGGGACAGATCCTGAGAGATTCCCACCATCCCCACACAAACCTGGGCTGGGAGTGCTCGGCACAGCCCGGCTAGAGCCCGGCTGCTCCCTGATGCCGTGCCAAGGGAGAGCCGTGTTTATCTTTGGAAACATTAAGGCAGGAGAGGAAGTAATTAAATTTAAAAAACCCCGCCTGCTTCCGAGAGCTCGGCCCAGGAAAGCGCTGCGGGCCCGGAGCGTTCCTGGCAGCGAGACACGGACACGGCCCCGCAGCTGCCGCTGCTCGCCCGGAGCCACGGCTGGAGCAGGAAGCTTCTCCATAAATCCCTGGGGAACACGGCCCCACAGCGCCTCAAACCGCCTCCAACCTCCCCAAACCGCCTCCAACCGCCTCCAACCGCCTCACGCACGCGGCAGGAGCCGGAGATCCCTTTGGAGGAGCCCTCCAGGAGCACTGGAAGCTGTGAGGGCCCAGGAGCTGCTTTAAGGGATCCCAGGTGACCTCAGAAGGTCCCGTTGGACCCCAAATTCTCTGGGATTCTACCAAGAGCAGCCAGGTGACAGTGACACCCAGCTGGGTGGAGAACGCCCAGGAGGGGCTCCAGGAGAGCTGCAGAGGGACTGGGGCCAAGGCATGGAGGGCCAGGAGCCAGGGAATGGCTTCCCAGTGCCAGAGGGCAGGGCTGGATGGGAGATTGGCAATTGGCAATTGCTGGCTGGGAGGGTGGGCAGGCCCTGGCCCAGGGTGCCCAGAGCAGCTGGGGCTGCCCCTGGATCCCTGGCAGTGGCCAAGGCCAGGCTGGACATTGGGGCTGGAGCAGCCTGGCACAGTGGGAGGTGTCCCTGCCATGGCAGGGCTGGCACTGGAGGGGCTCTGAGCTCCCTTCCCACCCAAACATTCCAGGACTCCATGATGCCACGACCTGGAGCTGGCTGGGCACTGTGGCTCAGTTCCCTGGGGAGGAGGATCCCAGTGTCCATCAGGAGTGCCGCTGTCCGGCCGCGGCTCCGTGGCCAGAGCTGCTAAAAGCATTTTGGGGAGAAACTTCTGCTATTTTTACCTGATGCCAAATTCCAGCTGCCTCCCAGGGGAGCCATTCCCAGCTCCCCTGGCACCCCAGGTGATAATTATGGGGCTGCCAACATTTACCCACGGCCTAAAAACAGCCCCGGCTGCTCCCATGGCCCCTCCTGCCCTGCAGGAAAAATATGTGGGAATTATGGAATGGGTTGGGGTGGAAGGGAGCTCAGAGCTCCTCCAGTGCCAGCCCTGCCATGGCAGGGACACCTCCCACTGTGCCAGGCTGCTCCAGCCCCAATGTCCAGCCTGGCCTTGGCCACTGCCAGGGATCCAGGGGCAGCCCCAGCTGCTCTGGGCACCCTGGGCCAGGGCCTGCCCACCCTCCCAGCCAGCAATTCCCAATTGCCAATCTCCCACCCAGCCCTGCCCTCTGGCACTGGGAAGCCATTCCCTGGCTCCTGGCCCTCCAGGCCTTGGCCCCAGTCCCTCTGCAGCTCTCCTGGAGCCCCTTTAGGCCCTGCAAGGGGCTCGCAGCTCTCCCTGGAGCTTCTCCTCCCCAGGGGAGCACCCCCAGCTCTCCCAGCCTGGCTCCAGAGCTGTTCCCAGCCAGCAAAGGGATGCACAGGGACAATGGGACAGGATCCAGCCACAGAGCAGCTCTGAGCTCCAGGACAAAAGGCCTCAGTGCCAGCCGCTCTCCCATCCGAGCCGGGCAATTCCCTGCAGAGCAGCCAAGGACAGAGGGAAACCCCAAACCCAAACCCCAGCCAGGGCCGTGCCTCACGGATCACACGCGGGTGCCCAAGCCCCTCCCTGCTCCGTCCTGCCAGGGAACAGGGAATGATCCAAGCCCTGGCTCAGTTAGTCTCGACCCTACAGGGATCATTTCCCCCCATGCTCTGCCAGCATCAACATCTCCCACAAGGGCAGAAGGAGCTTTTGTTCCCTGGTCCCACACAGGCGGCAGCCGCAGGGCCGGAGCTGCCGCCGGAGCGTGGCACATCCAGGGGGAAACTGCAGGGAGGGACAACGACAGGAACGGCCGGGTAGGAACGGAGAAGTGGGAATCAGGTCAGATTCCACAGGGGCCTCAGGCGGGCTCGGCAGCGCCAGAGCCACCAGAACTGCAACGGGAGGAAATGTCCCATCAGTACGGGAACTTTGAGAATTCCTTGAGAACGCCACTGAGGGGTCCCCGAGTGCCACATCCACATGGCTTTGAAATCCCTGCAGGGATGGGCACTCCAAAGCTCCCTGGGCAGCTGTGCCAGGGCTGGACATTCCCCACCATCCACCCTGAGCTTCCCCTGGCCCAGCCTGAGGCCGTTCCCTCTCTCCTGTCCCTGTTCCCTGGCAGCAGAGCCCGACCCCGCCTGGCCCTCCCGACAGGGAGTTGTAGGAAACCACCTTCCTCAGCTTTCCAAACATCTCTGCAGGAATTCCCAGCCCTGGGAATACCGGACACACCCCCAGGTGGAGCTGACAGCCCGCTCCTGCAGACAATTCCTGCGGGAATCAGCCGGGGGCTCTCGCTGCTCCCGTGCGGAATCAGGGCGGCACCGTCCATCCCTGGCACTGTCTGACCTCCTTCCTGCCCGGGGCTGCTGAGCTCACCTTGATCCCATCCCGGAGCTTATCCCTGTCCTTCCCAATCACCTGCCTGTCCAGAGGGAGCCCAGCTGCCGCTCCCTGGGCTCATCCTGCGTGAAGCCACCAGAGTTGTGCTCATCCCTAAAGCCAGCCCGCGGCACGGCCCCGCCAGAGCCGGGCGAGGCTGAAGCCAACGATTGTGCTCGGCTGGGCCCTGACAGAGGCGCTGGGTGAGGGACAGCTGGGCAGTGTCCCCGAGCCCTGCCGAGGGACAGCGAGGCCCGAGCAGCGTCACCTGCCCGCGGTTCCAGCTCCTTGCCTGCCCCTGGAGAGCTCACTGCCAGCTGTCCCCGCCGAAGGGCATCAAAGCTGGCACGTGAAGGTGAGGATGAGCATGGGCATCCTGACGGGAATTTGCTGCGGGACTGCCCAGGTCTCGTGAACAGGAGCACGGCTGGGACTGCAGGTACCTCACAAACACCAAATACCAGGGCAAGGTCCTAAAACCAGGGCAGAGACTTTTCCCACATAAAACTGCGACGTTATGGCAGCTTTGGAGCAGAGCTGACTTAGAATCAGGGAATTGTTTGGGTTGGAAAAGTATCAGGTCCGACCATTCCCAGCACTGCCAAGGCCACCACTGACCCTGTCCCCAAGTGACTCCACCCCTGCCCTGGGCAGCTGGGCCAGGGCTGCACAGCCCTTTCCAGGAGGGAATTCCCCAGCATCCAACCTGAGCCTCCCCTCTCTCCTGTCCCTGTTCCCTGGGATCAGAGCCCGATTTCCCCCCCGGCTGCCCCCTCCTGTCAGGGACTTGTGCAGAGCCACAAGGTCCCCCCGGAGCCTCCTTTGCTCCAGCCTGAGCCCCTTTCCAGCTCCATCAGCCGCTCCTGGGGCTCCAGACCCTTCCCAGCTCCCTGCCCTGGACAGGAGCACTGGGAGGTTTCAGAGGGACAGTGTGCAGGAGGCCGCTGTCACTGCTCCCCCTGGATGCAGGGCCGAGCCCCTCGGAGCATCCCGGCTGGGATCACTGGGATCAGACGGGCACGGCCCCAGCCCTGCTCTGGGAAGGGTGTGACAGTGACAGTGAGACACAAGTGGCCTTATCTGGACCATCAGCAGAGCCCCGGCCGGGGCAGGAAGATGCTGCAGAGCTCACGGAGAAGCTGCTTTGCTGCACTTCCTGCAGCTCCCCACAGAAACATCTCGGCTGCTCGCACACCACACTCAGCTCTTCCTCCCCAAAAACTCCCTCCCGCTGCCTCGTCTCGATCAAAGAGCTCACAGACACAAAAATAACGTGCAAGGCTCTCCGGATCCCAGCGACGAGGCCGCGGGAGCTGCCAAACGTGCGGCTGCTCCCTGCCAGGGGACACGTGGCACTCGGAGCCACTCCATGAACAAAAACCTCTGGAACTGGTGTGGGAGGCAGGGAGAGGGAGGGCCCTCACTGCTGCTCCCCACATGCCCCGACCCCCATCCACTGCCTGCCCCTGAAACCAGTCCCCAAATCCTCCCACAGGGTCCCCAAATCCTCCCACAGGGTCCCACCAGTCCCCAAATCCTCCCACAGGGTCCCACCAGTCCCCAAACCCCCCCACAGGGTCCCACCAGTCCCCAAATCCTCCCACAGGGTCCCCAAACCCCTCACAGGGTCCCACCAGTCCCCAAATCCTCCCACAGGGTCCCCAAACCCCCTCACAGGGTCCCACCAGTCCCCAAATCCTCTGGGCCTCCCCTGGGACCAGCTGCCACGGCGGAAGGGATGAACACGCTGTGGATATGGGAAGGATCATTCCCAGGAGCAGGAATTCCCTGCCCCGAGGCCTGCAGGCTCTCCGAGCTCGGGTTTGCCACAACAGCAGCATTTAGTGGTCAGGAGCTCCGGAGCCACAGCAGGAACAGAGCGGCCCTGGAGGCATCAGCGCCACGATCCCGGAGAGAGGTGGGAGAAAAGCTCCTCCAGATCCTGTCCAATCCCTGCGGATCATCCCTGATCCCCCCAGGTGTCCCAGGGAACCAAACCAAAGGGGTTTTCGGGGTTAACTCCTCCCCCTGCAGCCCGGGCAGCTCCAGGGCAGCTCCAGTTTGGGGTTTGTTTGTGTTTTTAGCACCCATGAAACCGCAGCTGCTGCGCCAGCCCAGCGCTGGGAACGGGAAAAGGGAACCGGCTGCAAGGAAAGGCTTCGGATTCAGGGAGAAACACGAGCTGGGGCCGGAGAGACCAGAGAGAAAAGTGCTAAATCCTCCTTGCAGCAAATAAAATATCACAAACGGGACAAGGATCTGGTACAACAGCTGGGTTAGGTCCGTGTCCAGCTCACCTTCAGCCACCTCCCCAAAGCAGGGACGGGTACACTCCAAGGAACACCGAACAACCTCCCTGGCCACAGCAGCAGGGAATTCTGGCAAGGAAATCCAGCTGGACACGGGAATGTCCCCTCCAAAGGGGGAGAAACGACCAGCCCAGAGCTCCATCTCTGATTTCCCTGCTCCACGTCCAGCCTGACCCATCCCACACCGATAACAACAACGTTCATTCCGACATGGAAAAGGAGGGGCAGCCAGGATGGTGTCCAGGGCAGGGAGCTGGGGAGGGGCTGGAGCCCCAGGAGCGGCTGAGGGAGCTGGAAAGGGGCTCAGGCTGGAGCAAAGGAGGCTCAGGGGGACCTTGTGGCTCTGCACAAGTCCCTGACAGGAGGGGCAGCCGGGGGGGTCGGGCTCTGCTGCAGGGAACAGGGACAGGAGGAGAGGGAACGGCCTCAGGCTGGGCCAGGGGAGGGGCAGGGTGGGCATCAGCAGGAATTTCCCCATGGAAAGGGTGCTCCCATCCCTGCAGGGATTTAAAATCCATGTGGATGTGGCACTTGGGAACATGGGCAGTGGTGGCCTTGGCAGCACTGGGAACGGTTGGACTGGGTGGGCTCCGAGGGGTTTTCCAACCTAAACAACCCCGAGATTCCATAATGAATCTCTCCCCATCCACAAACACACCTCGCTGGAGCTGGAGGGGCTCAGGCCCAGCTCAGGCCCAACCCCGGCCCTCAGCCCTGGCACTGCCCGAGGACAGCTCTGAGCCCTGTCACTGTCACTGTCCGGCCTCTGACCACGGGGTGGGACCCGCAGCCCACGGAGCTGCTCCTCCGGGCACGACTTCAAAGGGAAGGAGACGAGGATTAATGGAGCAGCTGGGATCGGAGGAGCCACAGTTCCCAGGCCGCTGGATGCAGCTGGAAGCTGTGCGGGCTGGTGGGAGGGGTGACCCCTTCCACAGGCACCCAGTGGCTGCACATGGAATCAGGGAACCCCAGACTGCTCTGGGTGGGAAGGACCTTAAACATCACCCAGTGCCAGCCCTGCCATGGCAGGGACACCTCCCACTGTGCCAGGCTGCTCCAGCCCCAATGTCCAGCCTGGCCTTGGCCACTGCCAGGGATCCAGGGGCAGCCCCAGCTGCTCTGGGCACCCTGGGCCAGGGCCTGCCCACCCTCCCAGCCAGCAATTCCCAATTGCCAATCTCCCATCCAGCCCTGCCCTCTGGCACTGGGAAGCCATTCCCTGGCTCCTGGCCCTCCATGCCTTGGCCCCAGTCCCTCTGCAGCTCTCCTGGAGCCCCTTTAGGCCCTGCAAGGGGCTCGCAGCTCTCCCTGGAGCTTCTCCTCTCCAGGGGAGCACCCCCACCTCTCCCAGCCTGGCTCCAGAGGGGCTCCATGCCTGGAGCAGCTCCAGGGCCTCTCTGGATTTGCCCCCTGTGCACATCCCCACCTTTCCCGCAGCAGGGCACGTGGCTGGGAGCATCTCTGCACGTGGCAGGGCCATTCCCCACCTCTCTTTCCCTGAGCAAATATTGACCCAGCAAACAGCTCCACCACTGCTGCCAACCCCGGGGGCTTTTCCACGGCCAGGATTTTGCTGGACGTTCCCAGAACCGGCTGAGTCAAACCTGAGTCACTCGGCCACGGCCACACACGACAGAGTGCCACGGATGGGTCCCACCAGGAGAGCTGGAACCCAACCCAACCCAACCACGGGAGGGACAGCAGCGGGATGAGCCCTGAGAGCCCTGCCCTGGCCTGTGGATCCACCTCAGCTTCTCCCAGCAGGAACTAACTCCAGCCCCAGGAGCTGCCAGCACCCCAGGAAGGGCAGGAGTGTCCTGAGTCCTGTCTGTGCCCTCACTCCTCACACAACCCACACAAAAACCACCCCAAAACCTGCCCCAAACACCTCACGGAAAGAGGCAGCTCCGAGCACGGAGCAGCTGCCTCCTGTGCCACCCTCCTCCTCCTCCTACGGAGCCACCGAGCCCCAGGCTGGGCTGAGTGAGGAGCTTTCTGTGCAGGGAGGGCACAAACGTGGGGTGATGAGCACAGAAATAGAGAAACCACCGCGATTTCCCGAGGCCTCTGAGCAGCCTCGGCATCATCTACACCCAACCTGACACCCACAGGACAGCAGCACCTCCCGGCTCTCCGGGACTGCAGCAGGGATCAGTCCTGGAATGTTTGGGTGGGAAGGGACCTCAGAGCCCCTCCAGTGCCAGCCCTGCCATGGCAGGGACACCTCCCACTGTGCCAGGCTGCTCCAGCCCCAATGTCCAGCCTGGCCTTGGCCACTGCCAGGGATCCAGGGCAGCCCCAGCTGCTCTGGGCACCCTGGGCCAGGGCCTGCCCACCCTCCCAGCCAGCAATTCCCAATTCCCAATCTCCCATCCAGCCCTGCCATCCGGCAGCGTAAAGCCTCTGGGAAATCCCAAATTGATCCCAAGCCAGGTCTTGGCTCCCATCATCCAGGCTGTGCCCATTCAGTGCTCCCTATCCAAAATTTCCAGACTCCTTCAGCCACACAGTTTGGAATTGAACTGTCCTGGACTCTCAGAGCACAGGGGATGCACAGAGAAAACCCCTCAGATCCCAAGGTAGAACCAGGCACAATCCCAGCTCTGGGAAGCCGTCATCTGTCTGCGGCGCTGGGAAGAGCCAGGAGAATTAAAAACATCCATTTCCAGGGAATAACATGAGCAATCAGCACACAGTAAAACAGACACTGGCATGGAAGGATCCGATTCCCACTGCCAGGAGCATTGAGCTCCACACTTTTCCCTGGAGCCCCTGTCCCACACAGCCCCACGGAGCGGGCCGGGTGTCGGGCACAGCTGGGGGACACGGGGACGCCGTGCCAGGCAGGTGGGGTGTCCCTGCTCTGCATTCCCGGACACAGCCCCTGCGGCTCCACAAACCAGGAAAAGCATCCGGACGCCCGCCTGGATCACAGACACCCCGTGCAGCCGGAGCAGCTCACGGCCCCGGTCCCACAGCCAAACCCACAGCCCCTGAGAGAGTTCAGAGCCCTTTTCTGCCCCTTGCAGAGGAGCAGGACGTGGTCCCAGGCCCTGCACCACAGCCCCAGGGCATGGGGCTGTTCCAGGAAACCCCATGGTCATGGCAGCTCCAGCAGCAGCACCCAGTGACCCCAGTGACCCCGGCATGGCCTCGCTCCAGCCTGGATCTGCCTTCGGTTTTGTTCCCACAAACTGCACTGAGCCACGGCAACATCTCATGGAGCCAGGCTGCGAGGGAAGGGAAGGCTCCAGGGAGAGCTGAGAGCCCCTTGCAGGGCCTGAAGGGGCTCCAGGAGAGCTGCAGAGGGACTGGGGCCAAGGCATGGAGGGCCAGGAGGCAGGGAATGGCTTCCCAGTGCCAGAGGGCAGGGCTGGATGGGAGATTGGCAATTGGGAATTGCTGGCTGGGAGGGTGGGCAGGCCCTGGCCCAGGGTGCCCAGAGCAGCTGGGGCTGCCCCTGGATCCCTGGCAGTGGCCAAGGCCAGGCTGGACACTGGGGCTGGAGCAGCCTGGCACAGTGGGAGGTGTCCCTGCCATGGCAGGGCTGGCACTGGAGGGGCTCTGAGGTCCCTTCCCACCCAGCCCAGCCTGGGATTGTATCTCTGGAGATGCTGCAGAGCCACCTCAGCTCCCATCACCCCACCAGACCTTTCCCTTTCACATCCCCAACTGCAAACCCGTCCCTGCCCGACCACAAATCCCACAGGCACGGAACCCGTGGCACTCAGCAGCACCCAGGAACACGCCGGGGCTCCGGCGGTGCCGAGGGGCCCGTCCAGCCCTGGTGCAGCTCAGCCCAGCTTTGTTTACAGGTGGGGTTTTTACAGGGGAGGTGCCAGCCTGGCATGGCCCAGCACAGCACAGCCCAGCCTGGCACGGCCCACGGCTCTGCCAGACCAACCCAACCTGTACAGCAATTAGTCACCGGCAGATGAGCGCTGCTGCCCTTCCTCCCACGTTATCTAAGCAGGGAGGGGGGTGGGAAAACAGGGCAGCGAGCCGGGAATGCTGCCAGCCTGATCCCAAAAATCACAGAGCCGGTGTCGGTCCATCTCTGCATCCCTGGGGACAAGCTGGCACATCCTGGGGGCACGGCCAGGAGAACACTAGGATGCCTCCAGACTGGGATGGGACGAGGTTTGCTTTGGCTGTCACAGAGATGCCACAAGTCCTGGGTGTCTCATCCTGGAGAGGTCACGCCTGACTGTGCCATCCCAGCAGCCAGGAGGCTTGGGCTGTGTCCGGGACCTGTCCCTTCCCATGGCATCCCGGACCTGTCCCTTCCCATGGCATCCTGGATCCATCTCCCCATGGCATCCTGGATCCATCTCGCCATGGCATCCTGGATCCATCCCCTCTCCGCAGAGAGGAGCTAAGCCAAAACAAAATGAATATTTACATCAGAGGAACACGATTCATTAAGGGTGAGCTCTTCCCGTTCCAGGGTCACAGAATCATGGAGTGATTTGGGTGGGAAGGGACCAGAAAGTTCATCTCGATCCACCCCTGCCATGGCAGGGACACGTCCCACTGTGCCAGGCTGCTCCAGCCCCAATGTCCAGCCTGGCCTTGGCCACTGCCAGGGATCCAGGGGCAGCCCCAGCTGCTCTGGGAATTCTATTCCAGCCCCTCCCCACCCTCCCAGCCAGCAATTCCCAATTCCCAAGATCCCACCTGAGCTTGTTCTTCCTTTTGCCTGTGCCACTACAGCCAACCACACCACCTCACAGCACCGTCCCTCTCCCCATAACAAATCCCAAATGACCCCAGGCACACGTGGGACGTTTCTGTTTCCTTGGAAACTCAGGCTCTGGGAGTCACAGCAAGGAAATCCAGGCTGAAGGAACCCGAGGAACACCAGGAAGGAATTCCTGGAGAATTCCTGGAAGCAATGCCAGGCCAAAGGAACGCCGGGTCCAAGTAATGCTGGGTCCCTCAGCCCCACCAGTCCCATACCAGTTTGAAGCACCAGTTTGAAGGTGCAGGTAGCAGCTGCAGCATCCTCAGGGAGGAGATGAGGAAGAAGATGCAGGAGGAAGCACTTGGAAGCAGGACAAAGGGGGTACAACCACGCAGCATCGCTCCAGCCCTCCCCTTGCTCCTGAGACAACGTGGAATCTGCTCCCAACGGAATCCTGGAATCCCCCCCGCCAGCTCCTGCAGTCCTCCCACCCCTGGCATGGTCTGACCCACGGGAGAGCAGCTCCTGCTCATCCCAGTGCCACAGGACAACGGGAAATTCCACTGGGGGAAAAGGCCTGCAGTAACAACAATAACAACAATAACAAAAACCCAAACCAACAGCACACGATCAGAAAGCCCTCAGGAAACACCAAGTCGGATGCAGCCTGCTCTGCTCTCCAGCATTCCCCACACACACCTCGTTCCTCCTGCCCTCCACAAGGGACCCCCGGCTGCTCCGGGCTTGGAGAGACGGCGGATGGGGCTGGGATCCTCAGGGAGCACTGCAAACCCTGGCACCGTGGATCTGAACCGAGCTCCTGGCCCCAGCAGCACCCCACAACAACCAAACCCACGGCAGAACAAGGATTCCCCTTCCGCAGCTCCCAGCACAGGCTCGGAATCACCTGAGCCAGCAGCCTGGGAACGTGCCAGGTGGGAAGGGATGCTCGGGGGGAGTTCTGCAACAAAGCCCTGATTTTAGGGCACTTCACCTCCTTTGTGATGCTGCCAAGGCTCATTTTTCCCAGAAGCTGTTGGGGGCAGGAAGCAGAAGGAAATACAATGGAAAGAGACCCTAAATCCCAAATAAGGGACACCCCACGACCAAAACAACCATCACTAGCATCTGACGGCAAGCAGGGATGCAGGAGAGGACGAAGGAATGAGGTGTCCCACAGATCTGGGGGTCAGGAGCATCCGAGAGAGCAAGGAGGGCAAAAGGACCTGCCTGAGGGGGCTGTGGATGCCTAGGGGAGCAGGGGTTACAACACCCCATCCCAGGGGCTGTGGGTGCCTGGGGAATGGGGCTGGGGGCACAACACCCCATCCCAGGGGCTGTGGGTGCCCACTGGAAGCAGGATTGGGAGCACCATGTCCCATCCCTGGGGCTGTGGATGCGCAGGGCACCAGGCCTGGGGACATGCCCGGAGGACAGCAGTGCCCCCCCTCCGAGCCCAGCCGATGTTTCCGGAGCGGTGACAGCTCGCGCATGGCGGGGGAGGGGGACAGACTGAAAACACCCAAACCGTGAATCCGCGGAACCGCGCAGGGGCGGCTCCGGCTGCCGGGGCGGCGGGAGCTTCCCCGGGGCTGCTCAGAGGGGCCTCACGGGGGCTAAGAGCAGCCCGGCCCGGGACCGGCCACGGCTCCGCAGCCCCGGGATGGGCCGCGCAGCCCCGGGACGGCTCCGCAACCTCGTCCCGAGCCCGCACCCTGGTCCAGGACCACCCTATACCCCCGGCCCCGCAGCCCCGGCCCGAGCTCACACCGCACCCCCGGCCCGGGCTTACCCCGCACCCCGGCCCCGCACCCACCCCACACGCCCGGCCCCGCATCCCCGGCCAGGGCGGCCCCGCGCGGGCCCGGCCCCCCCCGCGTCCCTCTGCCGCTCACCGCGCTTGCCGGGGTCGTATCCCACGAGCACGAAGTAGTCTGCCAGGCGGGCCATGGCGGCGGGGGCGGCCCGGGCCGGCCCCGGGAGCCCCGCGAGGCCGCACTCGGCTCCTCAGGGCGCCGCCGCCCGCCCGCGCCCACCGCCCGCCGCCACCGCCATCTTGGCCCGCGCGCACCGCGCCTGCGCCAGTGCCGGGCGCCGCGGGGCGGGGCCGCGCCTCCCATTGGTTCCGGGCGGGCGGGGCCCCGCCTCCCATTGGTTCCGGGCGGGCGGGCCCCGCCTCCCATTGGCTGCGGGTGGGAGGGGCGGGGCGAGGCTCTGAGGGGGCGGGGCCGGGGCGGGGGCTGCCCGAGGGGGAGGGGAGGGGGACGGGGTCCGGGGGGGACACGGGGACAGCCCGGTGTGCGGGAACAGCCCGGGGGGGGACACGGGGACAGCCCGGGGGGGACACGGGGACAGCCCGGTGTGCGGGAACAGCCCGGGGGGACACGGGGACAGCCCGGTGTGCGGGAACAGCCCGGTGTGCGGGAACAGCCCGGTGTGCGGGACAGCCCGGGGGACACGGGAAAGCCCGGTGTGCGGGGACAGCCCGGTGTGCGGGAACAGGCCGGGGGACACGGGGACAGCCCGGTGTGCGGGGACAGCCCGGTGTGCGGGAACAGCCCGTGTGCGGGAACAGCCCGGGGGGGACACGGGGACAGCCCGGTGTGCGGGGACAGCCCGGTGTGCGGGGACACCTCGTGTGTGCACGGACACGCGTGTGCGGGGATCGCCCCAGGTGTGCACGAACACGTGTGTGCACGGACACGCGTGTGCGGGGATCGCCCAGGTGTGCACGAACACCGTGTGTGCACGGACACGCGTGTGCGGGGATCGCCCAGGTGTGCACGAACACCGGGTGCGCACGGACCCCTCCGATGTGCACGGACCCCTCAGGTGTGCACGGGCACTCCCCTGCGTGTGCACGGACACGCGTGTGCATGGCCCCCCCAGGAGTGTACAGACCCCTTAGGTGTGCACGGGCACGCGTGTGGGGAACTTCCGGATGGGGGGGGACCCCCCAGGTGAGCACAGACCCTCCGCAGGTGTGCACGGCCCCCAGGGTGCCCACCCCTCTCAGTTGTGCACGACCCCCCCATTCCACACAGCCCCCGGAAAGGACCCACACAGGTGTGCATCCCCCACAGCTGTGCATCCCCCACAGGTGTGACCCCACACAGCTGTGCATCCCCCACAGGTGTGCATCCCCCACAGGTGTGACCCCACACAGCTGTGCATCCCCCACACAGGTGTGATCCCACACAGCTGTGCATCCCCACACAGCTGTGCATCCCCCACAGGTGTGACCCTCACACAGCTGTGCATCCCCCACACAGCTGTGCATCCCCCACAGGTGTGACCCCACACAGCTGTGCATCCCCCACACAGCTGTGCATCCCCCACACAGCTGTGCATCCCCCACACAGGTGTGACTCCCCCAAGACACGACCCTGAGGCGCGGTGCCCCCACCCCTGGGTGCCGGCACACACTCGGGGCGCAGGGCAGCCCCCCACCCCCGGACAGGGCGGCAGTGGCCCCACGGCAGCGTGGGCAGCACGGTGCCAGTCCCTCCCGGGAGCCGGGATCCGTCCTCGCCATCCCCCGTCGCCAGCGGCTCCCACCCGGACACAGGTCCTTGTGCCAGCCCGCCTGGGGACAGGGCTGGGTGTCCCCGGGGTGCTGAGGTGGCAGCGCGCCCTGGCGCAGCCCGTGGTGCCCCCGGCACGGAGCAGCGCTGGCAGTGCCAGTGTGGCCATCCCGTTAAGTTCCGTTCCATCCCGTCCCACCCCACCCCGGAGCTCTCCCGTGCCGGGACCAGGACACGCTCGGGGGCTCGGGCAGGACTCGCCCCTCGGATGCCGCCGGCCGGGGCCGTCCCGGGGCGCGGGGTCGCGGGCACGCACCGGGGCACAGCCGCTGCTGAGCCGGGAATGATTCATCGGGAAAATCCCCATTCCCACCCCCACGCGGGAGCGGGACGTGGGTGCGTGCGGGATGGGGGGCAGCCGGCACCGCCCGGCCTCGGCCCCCGAAGGGCACTGGGGGTCCGGGCAGAGCGCTCCGGCCGTGCCAGAGCCACGGGCAGCAGCGGCACCGGGTGCTCCCCACTCCTGCAGCCTTGGGGTTCACCCCGCGGTGTCCCTGGGGTGCCCCCGGGCTGGGAGGGGTGCCCGGGGTGCGGGGCATGGACAGTCCCGGGCATCCCCATCCCCCGGCCTTGGGGATCATCCCCTCCCCGGCTCGGACGGGTCCCCGGGATGTGCAGCCGGCCCCAGCAGCCCCCCAGAGCGGGGTCCCCCCGCACCCCACGCCCCGGCCGGGGGTGATGCAACCCTGCCCGGCCCTTGCACCTCCTGCCCGGTCCCTCAGGCCGCCGCGTGTCGGGACATGTGCGGCGTCGGGACACGGCTGGCTCCTTGCCACCGGCACCGGCCCCGCTGCCACACCCCGGGCACCGCTGCGGGGTCCCTACAGAGACCCCCAGTCCCTCACACCGAGCTGGTCCCCACTCGAGGGCAGACCCCACCTGGGAAAGGGGGGGGGGGTCCCACAGCACGGGGGGCTCCTGGGGACACCGGGAGGTCACACGGTGCTGGGGCAGTGGTGACCGTGGCATCGAGCCGCGGGTGACCCAGTGCCATGTGCCGTGTGCCCGTTCCAGCACGGCTCGGCCGTCAGCCGGGGCCGCTCCGTGGGGCTGGGTGGCGGTCTGGCACCGGGGTGGCCGTCCCCATGTCCCCATGTCCCCATGTCCCCAAGTCCCCACGTCCCCATGTCCCCATGCACAGGAGCCGCACCTGGATCCCGGTTTGCGGGCGGCAGAGTGGCGTCTGTGCGGACACACGGATCAGGACAGAGCCGCGGAGGTCCCATGGGACAGCGACACGGGGCCAGGGGTGCGCTGGTCGGACCACCGGCCGGGGACAGGCCAAGGGACGGGTACCCGGCGAAGGGTGACAGCCGGGACGTGGCACCGGAGCGGTGCCGGAGGGTGGGAACAGGGAAACCGGGCTGATCTACCCTGGAAGCTCCCGGGGCTGTGACCTGGCCTGTGCCCGGGGACACCGGCGGGAACTGGAGCTGGCAGGGGTCGGCGCTGGCACCGCGGGGATCGGTGCCGGCTGCCAGTGCCGTGGTCCTGCCCACCCACGGGCCGTGGTGGCAGCGGGTGACACGGAGCGGGGGCTGTGCGGGACCCGCAGTGGCAGCAGCGGGACAGGGAGCCCCGAGGCACGGGGCACGGGGCTGGGGACAGGAACGGGGCCACGGGCACGGGGACACAGGGCACGTGCAGAGCTCGGTCGTGCCGTGTGCCCGGGATCCTGGTACTGGGGACACTGGGGACACTGGGGATGCTGGCATTCCTGAGGATGCTGGGGACACTGGGAACACTGGGGATGCTGAGGATGTTGGTGACACTGGGGACACCGGGGATGCTGGTGACACTGCGGACCCTGGGGGCACTCACGTGTCGGCAGAGGCTGCAGGAATTGGTTTCTTCCCTCTCCCGGCAGTTCCCGCCGTTCCCGCGGCCCTGACACGGAGCCCAATGTCCCGGGGCAGCTCTGTCCCCGCTCCCCGGCGGGACACGGCTCCGGGGCTGTGTGCGGGCACTTTAGGGGTGCCGGGGTCGCGGCCAGAGGGTCCCGGTGGGTTCAGGGATGGGGTAGCGGCCCCTCGGTTCGGGGGTCCGGGTTGTGCCCCGCGGCCCTGCCGGGACACAGCGGGTGCTGCTGCTGGACGGGGGGGCAGCCCTGGCACGGCCCGGGGAGGGTCCCGGCGCTTTTTGGGAAGCGGGTGACCGGAGCGGGGCTGCGGGTGCTGCTCCCAGCCCCCGCCCTGCCCCGGGGCCTCAGCCAGCAGGCAATTAAGCTAATTAAAACTTCTCCTGGGTTCCCAGGGCTGGGAGCCAGCGGAGAGGGAAAGTGCTGCCGGGCCCCGGCAACGGATGAGGTGACCCGGGGACGGCAGCTCCCGGTGTGGGTCCGCGGCGGCACGGCTGGGCGACAGCAGCTCCCGGGGTGGCTGCAGCAGGTCACCCGGTGCCGCGGCGCGCCGTGAGCCGGCGGCCGGACCCAGCACGGCCGGGCAGGGGAGCGGCACCCGGGATCCTTCCCTGTGCCCCGGGAATGGGGATCCCCGAGCAGGAGGAGGAGGAGGAGGGCAGGGAAAGGCGTTCTGCCTCTGCTGAGGGACCGGCAGGCTCAGCTGGACCCCTGCCCTATCCCCAGAGCCCCCTCCTCGTGCCCAGGATTATTCTGGTGATACTGATGCCGGTGACATGGCTTTGTCCCTGGGGGTGACAGCGGCGGGCGCTGCCCCACCCGGGGACCCGCACAGGGTCCTCGGAGGGGAGCCCCAGCCAGGACCCCCGGAATGGCCCTGGGGCCGCTGTTGGGGTGCTGGCGCTGTGCCGGGGCCGTGCTGGGTGGCAGATGTCACTCTCTGAGGTCCGTGCCCCAGATCCCACGGGATGTCACACACGGGGAGACCGCGGTGGTGGCGGTGGGCTCAGGGCAGGGGTCGGGGGGCCCAGAGCAGCGGGTGTCCCGCGTACCCCACCCGCGGCTCTCGGCGTTGTTTTGAGCCGGGTTTTTCTCTCTCGCTGGGACAATCCAGCAGCAGCCCAGCGGAAGAGCCCGGGACGCCGCAGAAATCCCCCGGGAGCCGTGCGGAGCCGGGGATCGCGGCGCTGGGGCCGGCCGTGCCCACAGCCCCGCTCAGGCTCTGTCCCGCTGCCCCTGCCCGGTCCCCACCGCCCCGGGATCAGGTGCTGCCCCAAATCCCCCCGCACGGCGCGGGTGTGTGGAGCCTTTGTGTCCCGATAATACGGAAGAATCCCAGCGATTCCGGGCACGCGGAGGCCCCCGGCCCCTCGGCCTGGGGAAGCCGCGTCGGGGGGAGAGGGTACCCCCGACCCTGGGGTCCGGGTCCGGCTTGGACACCCGGGGGTGCTGGGGGTCCCCGTCCCAACCGCACCGGGAGCGCCCAGACCCCGTCCCGGAGCAGGAGTTGGGGGTCCCGGAGATGGAGGCTGTGGGGACCCCTCCCCTGCCGAGCTCTGGCTGCCCAGCTCAGGAGCAGCCCCCAGGAGCCCCCAGCGCCCGCCCCCCGGGCACCCCACCAGCCCCAGTTTGGGGGAGCTGCTGCCCGGCAGGAGCGGGACGGGTCTGATCCCTGCGGATTTACATTCCTTAATTGTTTCACGAGGCCCCATGTGATGCTTACAAACATGGAACCAGCCCTGCCAGAAGCGGGGGGGGGTGCCCCGAGGGGGCCGGGGGCGCAGATGGGGCGGCCCAAACTGGGGGCACTGGGCTGTACTGGGTGGGCAGCTCTGTCCCCCCCAGGCTCCCCGCCAGGGCAGAGGGGATGTCGGGGTGCCCGGGGGGGCCCCCTGCGCGGCGGTGCCAGGCGGGAGGCACACGGGCCGGGCTTGGCAGGGCACAGCGCGACGTGGCACGGGCACCACGGGCCCGGCGCCGCCGCCACCGGGGGCTGCGGGGGCCGCCCAGACCCCCCAACAGCCCCAGCGCGGCCCCCTTCCAGTGCCCCCGAACGGGTCCCCGAGCCCAGCCCAGCCCCAGGGCCGCTCCCCCAGCCCCAGCCCCGCGCCGGGAAGGGCCAGGGGTCAGCGGGGTCGGAGCGGGGCCGGAGCGGGGCCGGAGCGGGGCCGAGGGGACCGGGGGACGTGCGGTACCGGGAGGAGCTTCGGGGCCAGCGTGGAGCCGGGGCGGTGCGGGACCGGTGCGGTGCCAGGGAAGGTGCGGGGCCGGGGCCGCTCCGGAACCGGGACCGGCGCGGGGCCGGGGGTGCGGAACTGAGGAGGGGCCGGGGAAGGTGCGAAGCCGTGCGGGGCCGAGGGGGCCGGGGCCAGCGAGGGGTCTGGGAGGGGCAGCGCGGGGCCGGGGCGCTGCGGGACTTGGGGGTTGCGGGACCGGTGCGGTGCCGGGGAAGGTGCGGGGCCGGTGCGCGGCCGGGGGCCGGGGCCGGTGCGGAACCGAGGGCGGTGCGGGGCTGCTCCCGCCCGTGGCTCCTCCCGTCCCGTTGGGCTCCTCCCGCCCGCCGTCCCCGGCGATATTTAACCTTGGCCGGGGCGGAGAGCGGCAGCACCGAGCGGGGACAGACCCGACCCCGACCCCACCGCGCCCCGATCCCGGCCAGGTACCGCCGGGACCCCGCGCCGCCCCCGCGCTGCGGCACCAAGGGAGGGAGCGGAGCGGGGGCAGGACGAGAAGGGGGCTGGGATCTGGAGCCGGACCCCAGCGCGACCCCCCCGCCGAGCCCCCCGAGCCACCCGCCGCTCTCTCCCGCAGCCGCCGCCGATCGTCCCGTCCGGTCCCGTCCCGTCCCGTCCCGTCCGGCCATGCGAGCCCCGGCCCCGCTGGCGCTGGGTTGCGTCAGCTTCGCGCTGTGCCTGCTGGAGCTGCCCCACGGCCGGGCCCTGCCGCCCCGCAGGTGAGGGACCCTGCCGCACCCCTGCCCTGATTCCTGCCTGGATCCCTGCCCGGACCCCCGCCCTGATCCTTGCCCGGACCCCTGCTCGACCCCCTGCCCGCATCCCCTGCCCGGGACGCCCCCTCGCCCGCACCCCTTTGCCCGCACCCCCTTTGCCCGCACCCCGTTTGCCCGCACCCCGCCCGGCGCGGCTCTGCACCCCCTGCCCGGGACCCGGCCCCGCGGCCTCCCCGTGCCCCCCACGCCCCCTCAGCTGCCCGGAATGGGGACCTGGGGGTCCCCGGGCACCGTCTCCTACCGGGTCCCCCCCCGCCCTCGCTGCGTGTCCCGCGGGGACCCGGGGGACGCGGTGGCGAGCGGGGGTGCGGGGCCCCGGCCCCCCGCGATAGGGGCTGGGGCACCGGGGTCACGGGGCGCCCGGGGGTGCGAGGGGTGCGGGAAGGGCCGAGGGTTGGGCCCCGCCGGGATGAGGATTCTGTGAGTGCAAGAGCTCGGGGTGCCCGGGGCCGGTGCGGGTGCCCGGGGGGCGTCATGGGGTGCTGAAGGGACAGACCCCCCCGGCTGTGCGAGTGTGCACACACCGCACGTGCGTGTGCGTGTCCCTGCTCGGGGAGCGCGTCTGGCCGGCCCCGGCACCCGGGGATCCCCGTCTGGCTCCCGGGGGATCCGGGGGGGGAGGGGGGCCCTGGCACGGCCATGGATGGGGGGCTGGGGCACCCCGACACCCACAGGGGCCGGGCAGCTCCTGCCACGGCTGAGGGGTGGGCTGGGCTGGGCTGGGTTCTCTGGGGCACAGGACGAGGGTTAAAATGGGGAGGAAATATTAAAAAAAAAAAAAAAGGAAAAAGAGAAGGACGGGATTAAGAATTGGAGCAAAACCTCAAGTTCCTTGGAACTCAGCAGGGGTCCCCTGAGGAAAGGGTGTCCCCAGGGCAGGGGGCACTGAGGCACAGGGGACTGGGGCGGGAGAGCTCTGTGGCACTGTGGGGGTGCCCTGAGGCCGGACCCCCCGCGGGTGCCCGGGGCAGGGGCGTGGGTGCCACAGCCGGGACGCGTGGGTGCCGGGGCAGAGGCCGTGGGAACGGGGCGGGCGGAGGGGGGAGCCGGGGGTGGGCGCGGGCGGGACCAGGCAGTTTTGGGGCTCGGCGAGTGCCCCGTGGTGTCGCGTGTGCGGGACACGCGTGCCCGTGTTCTCGGAGTACGTGCGGGGCTGCAGGAAGCCTGCCCTGGCTGCTCTCCTCCCTCCTCTCCTCCTCCTCCTCCCGCTCCTGCGGAAGCCCCGGGCACGGCGCTGGCTCGGGGCTCATGCGGTGCCCCCGTGGCCCCCCGTTGCTGTGGCAGTGCCACCCCCCTGCCCGGGTGCCGCAGCTGTGCCCCTGACCCCGTCCCTTCTGTCCTGCAGGGACCCCCCGGCGCGGAGCCCCCCGGAGCGGATCCCTTCCCTCCCCGGAGACCCCCCGGCCCGCGGCCCATCGGGACCCTGCGACACCGAGTCCTGGTGCCCGGCACGGCCCCTGGGTCGCCCCCGGCGCCGCCTGCTCGCCCCCGGCCTCCCCCGTGGCACGTCCGGCACCTCGTCCTGCGGCACGACCGACGGCGGGACCCCGCCCGCCCGGGCCGCCGCCACGCCGGGGGACACCTGGTGCGGGTGGGGCTGCGTGCTGGGCACCTGCCAGGTGCTGAACCTGAGCCACCGCCTGTGGCAGCTGCGGGGACAGTCGGGGCGCCCGCCGACTCGTCCCCCCATGAACCCCAACAGCCCCCACAGCTACGGCTGAGGGGGGGCGCGCCCCCGCCCCGCCCCGCGGGACCCCGCTGAAGGCATTTCCACGGCCACTCGCGGCCGGGCTCCTCCGCCACTGCCCGGCCCCGGCCGTGGCCACGCCGCGGGCTGGGGGTGTCCCCGGGGGGCTCCTGCCACCAGAACCTCCTGATGGAGGCGCAGAGGACCCGGGGCTGGGAGACGGTGGCCCAGCGGCGGCCCGGGCTGGCCAGGAGCTGACAGGGCACCGTGGGCACTGGTGGTGGCCCATGATGACCCAAAGTGATCCCTGGTGGGCAGCGGTGGCCCATAGTGACTGGCAGCAGTGGCCCAGAGTGACTCACGGGTGACCGGTGGCGGCCCATAGTGACTCTGGTGGCTCAGAGTGGCCCCTGGTGGCTGGTGTGGTGGCCCGTGGTGACCCGGGGGGACCCGTGGTGTCTGGCAGCGGCCCAGTCTGTCCGGGGCGGGTCCAAGGGCCACCGGGAATCCCGCTGACCGCAGCAGCACCCGGCACCTTGCTGCAAGACCCCCCGGCCACGCTTCCTGCTGACTCAGCATTCCAGTTGCCTGCTGTGGCACCCCCGGAGCCCCCCCAGGGCACCCCCAGCACCCCTTGTCCTCGCCAGGGTGACACTGGGGCTGGGGGGTGCCAGGGTGCAAGGACAGGGCACGGGTCCCCGCTCCGGGGTGGGGGATGGGGCGGCCCCCAGCACCTTCCCCACTTGGGGGTCCCAGTTGGGTCGGCACCTTCCCGGCTGCTGTGGGGGGTCCTGCCCTCCTCAGCGTGGACGTTGTCCCCTCCCCGGGCACCTTGTCCCGTGTCCCCACCCTGTGTCACCCACAGCCCTGCGGGAGCCGGCGACAGTGAGATGTCCCCAAATGTGGGGGGCAGTGGAAAGCAGGGGTCCTGTGCCCCACTCCTGCCCTATCCCAGACCTGCCCAGCCCTGTCGCCTGCTGCACCCTCGGGGACACCCCCGGCCCCCGCTGGTGACACGCCGTGTCCCCACAGGCTCAGTGGGCGCCCACACGGGGTGGCGGCCCGGGGACATGAGGGGACCCCGAGTATCCCTGTCACCCCCTGGCCCGGTGGGACGGGGATGTGTGACCCGGTCACTGTCCCACCCCCCTCCTGGGAGCAGCTTGAGCAGCCCCCCAAGAGCAGCATCCTCCCGTTCCCTGCTGATCACCCCTGTCCTCCCAGGAGCATCCCCCATTCCCAGACCATTCCCATTCCCAGAGCACTCCATTCCCACAGAAACCCCCATTCCCAGGAACATCGCCATCATCAGGAACGCTCCCATTCCTGGGAACGCCTCATCCTCAGGAGCACCCCATCCCCTGGAGCACCCCGATCCCCCCAGGAGCACCCCAGCCCCCATTCCCCAGAGCACCTGGGGGTCTCGGGAGGTTCCGGGACGGGATGTCCCAGGAATGTCTCATGGTGTCCCCTGGGTGTCCCGGGAGGTTCCGGGATAGGATCCCACGGGTGCCACCCGGAGCTGCGTCCATCCCGCGGGTGTCCCAGGACTTCCCAGCCCCCCGTGGAGCTGCCGAGGGGCGCGGGGGGTCCCCAGGCCTTTGTCCCCTCCTCTGGGTGCCCCCGCTGAGCCTGGTGGGTGCCCGACCCGTCCTGCCCCACGGCGCGGAGCGTCGCTGCTTCCCGCCGGGAATCCTGGTTTGTGTGGAATAAACAAAGTGTGAAGAGGAGCCGGGATGGAGCGTGGTGATCCCGTGGGGATGGGAAACCGGGATGGGGCACGGATGGGGCGTGCTGGTCCCGTGGGGAGGGGAAAATGGGATGGGAAAAAATGGGGGGATGGGGCAGGGATGGGGCAAGGATGAGGCACGGTGACCTCGTGGGGATGGGGCGGGAATGATGGGGCGGGGATGGGGCAGGGATGGGGCACGGTGACGCCGTGGGGATGGGCAGGGGGATGGGGCAGGGGGATGGGGCAGGGGGATGGGGCGCGCTGGTCCCGTGGGGATGGGGCAGGGGGATGGGGCAGGGGATGGGGCGAGGGGCGGCCGTGTCGGGGACGGGGACCGGCTCCCCCGGGGCCGGGAGGTGACGGGCGGGGGCTGTGCCCGCAGGGATGCGGGGACAGACGTGGGGACAGTGGGGACACACGCACGCGTGTGTGTCACCCCTGCCCACATTCCCGGAGAGGACGTGCCCGTGCCCAGCTGTGTCCGTGCCCTGTCCTGCCCGTGCCCAGCCGTGCCTGTGCCCACACGTGCCCATGTCCAGCCGTGTCCGTGCCCCGGCCTGGCCATACTCACACGTGTCCGTGCCCTGTCACACCCGTGCCCGTCCCGATGTCCCCGCCGGGTTCCGCTCTCGACGCTCCGGCCAAGCCGATGTCCATCCCCCCACCCCCGCCTGGGGACCCCGGGGCAGTGCCAGGCCAGCCCGGTGCCCCCCCGTGCCCCTTGTCCCCAGGGCCGGCTCCGCTCCCCGTGGCCCCGCGGGGGGACACCGGGGACAGCGCGGCCGGGGGTGCCCAGGCCGGGGGTCCCCAGCTCGGGGCCGGGCCAGGGGTCCCCCAGCCCCCTCCGGGAGCCGCAGCCCCCCAGGCGGGCGCGGGGTCAACCATTAACCGGGGCGGGTTAAATGGTCACCGATTGTCCCCGCGGGGCCGGGCGGGGCCCCCCGCGCCGCCCCCCGCCATAAAAGCGGGGGTGCCGCGGCCACCCCACAGCCCCCAGACCCACCATGAGCAGCCTCCAGGCGGTGAGTGTGGGCAGGGGGCTCGGGGCACTCACTGGGGGGGCGGACACACCCGGGCCACGCCAAACCTGGGGTGCAGAGGAGACCCCCGGCGATGTCCTCCCTGCTGGGGGGTGTCACCCCATGGGGGACCCCACCCCGAAGGGTGCCAGCCCCGGGAGGCCCCCGCGGCAGGAGGGGGGTCCCGAGGCCATGGGGAGCTGCTCCCTACCCTGGGCAGGGTTGGGGGGGTCAGGGCCAGCCCGGGGGGCTGCAGGGCCTGAGCAGGGACCCCACACGGTCCCCAAAAGGGACCCCCGGAGCTGCTGCCCCCACCCAGGGACAACCTGGGCTGGACCCCGCCAGGGATCGGGGGCAGCACCCGCAGGTCCCTCTGTGCCCCGGGGGGGGGGACGGGGTGTGGTGATCTGTGACACCGTGTGACGATCTGTGACACCGTGTGACACCGGGTGATAGATAACGTGTGGCACCGTGTGACAAAGTGTGACAAAGTGTGACACCGTGTGACAAAGTGTGACACTGTGAGCCCCTGCGGTGGGGGGACCTCACGCGGCCAGGTCTCCCCTTGCTGCCAGTGTCCCTCTGTCCCCAAGCCCCTGTCCCGCAGTGCCCGGGCTGGGGGCGGGATGGGACCCCCTGAGCCATCCCCGTCCCGCGGTGCCCACCCGGGGTCTCCCTGAGCCCCCATCCCCCCGCAGGGCCCCGACTCCTCCGAGGAGCCCAAACCCGGCAAGGCCAAGACCGAGTTCCGCAACTACACCGTGAGTGGGGGGGGGCGGGTCCCGGGGACCCCGGGGTGGGCGGGGGGCCCCAAAATGGGGTGGGGTTCGGGGGTTCGGCTGCACGGTGCTGGGGGTCCCTGGGGTCCGGCTGCCCCTCCCGGGGGTCCCGCCCCGCTGCCGGGAGCAGCCGGAGGAGCCCCGGGGGGGCTCTGCCACCCCAGGCTGGGCGAGGGTCACTGGGGATCCCCCCGGACCCCCCCAGCCCCCGGTGCTGCCCTGCAGGAGGGGATGCTGATCGACCGCGTGTACAACACCTACCTGCTCATGCACACCCACCAGACCGTGGAGTTCGTCCGCAGGAAGGTGGGAACTCCCCCCCCGTGTCCCCCCGGTGTCCCCCCGTGTCCCCACACCGGGGGGGGTGTCCCAGCCCTCCCACCCCGCACCCCAAACCCAGCCCCGCACCCCAAACCCAGCCGGGTTTGGGGGGCACCGAAGGGCGCCATCCGCCGCCCCCAGCCCCAGGGAGGGTCGCGGGTGGCGGTCGCGGTGTCCCCACGCGTCGCGGTGTCCCCAGAGCGCGCAGTACGGCTCGTGCTCGCTGCGGAGGATGAGCGCCATGGAGGCGCTGGAGCTGCTGGATCAGCTCGTGGACGAGTCGGACCCCGACGTGGATTTCCCCAACTCCTTCCACGCCTTCCAGACGGCCGAGGGGATCCGCCGGGCGCACCCCGACAAAGGTAGGGCCGGACCCCGCGCCTGCCCGCCCTGTCCCCGCCGGGGTCCCCAGCCCCGCGGGTGACACGGCCCCGCTCGCCCCCAGACTGGTTCCACCTCGTGGGGCTCCTGCACGATCTGGGCAAGGTGCTGGTGCTGTTCGGGGAGCCCCAGGTGAGCGGCATGGTGGGGAGGGGGTCCGGGCCCCCCCCCCCCGAGGCCGGGGGACCCTCGGGGGCTGCTGTGACCCCCCTGTGCCCGCAGTGGGCCGTGGTCGGGGACACCTTCCCGGTGGGCTGCAAGGTGCAGAAGTCGGTGGTCTATGGGGACTCCACCTTCCACGACAACCCCGACACCAAAGACCCCCGGTACAGGTGAGCCGGACCCCCGGGGGGGTTGGGGCGGGGGCTGCGGGGGGGGTCCAGCCCCTCAGCCCTCATCCCACCCCCAGCACCGAGTACGGGATGTACCAGCCCGGCTGCGGCCTGGAGAACGTCCTCATGTCCTGGGGCCACGATGGTGAGTTTGGGGGGCGGGGGGGGGGGGTCCCCAGTGCCCCCTTTGCTGGGGGACTGCAGCCCTTGGCGTGGGGCAGGGGCTGCTCTTCTGGGGGGGCCGCAGCTCCCGGGGGGGCCCTGTGACTTTTGGGGGAGCTGTAGCTCTCCGGGGAGGGGTCTGCACCTCTCGGGGTCCCCCCCGGTGGGGTCCAGCCCCGCCCCACGCCCCCCCTCTTTTCAGAGTACATGTACCAAGTGATGAAGTTCAACAACTTCGCCCTGCCCAAGGAGGTGAGCTCGGACTGGGGGGGGGCTCAGGGACCCCCGGGAGGTTTGGGGCTGCGGCGGGGGGGGCACCCTAAACCTGTTTCTGCCCCCCACCCCAGGCTTTCTACATGGTTCGCTTCCACTCCTTCTACCCCTGGCACGCCCACGGCGACTACGGCCACCTGTGCTCCGAGGAGGACCGGCGCATGCTGCCCTGGGTCCGGGAGCTCAAGTGCGTGCCCGGGGGGGGCCGGGGGCTCGGCCGGGCCCCCCGCGGGTTTGGGGGGGCATCAGCCCCCGGCCCTGACCCCCCGTTTGCCCCCGCAGCAAGTTCGACCTGTACACCAAGCAGGAGGAGCTGCCCGACGTGCAGCAGCTCCGCGCTTACTACCAGGGCCTCATCGACAAATACTGCCCGGGGCAGCTCTGCTGGTGACCCCCCCCGCGGGACCCCGCGGGACCCCCCGAAACCCGCCCGGGACTCCCCCGAAACCCTGCCGGGCCCCCCCCCCACCCCGGGGCTCCGCAATAAATCTGCTTCTGCCGCACCCCCGCTCGGTGCCAGCGCCCCCCCCACGGGGGTCACCCCACCCCGCGCTGCCCCCCCGGGCAGGAGAGAGCCCAGGAGCCCCCCCCCCCCAATCCCAGGAGAGCTGCAGGGCTGGAATGTCAAAGGCTTTAATTAGAAAATTATAGGAAACCTCTGGGCTCGGGGCGGGGGGGGGAGGAAGCGCAGGACGGGCGGAGCCCGCGGGGGGGAGGGGAAGGGGGCGCGGCGGGAGCACCCCAAAGTGCCGGGGGGGGACACCCCGAAGTGACCTGAGGGGCTGGGCAGGGTAACCGGAGGGCTGGCACTGCCCAAACTGCTCCAGCCCGCGGGCACAGAGCCCCCAGCCGCTCTGAGCCCCTGACCTGTGCTGAGGCCCCCCAAACACTGGGGGGGCCCGGAGGGGTCCCTGGGCACTGGGGAGGGGTCCCCGAGCCCCCGGGCCGTGTCCCCCCGCTCCCGCATGGCCACGCCGTGCCGAAGGCACTGGCACTCGGGGCGCCCTCCCCGGGGCGGGGTCCACCGAGCGCTGCCCCCCCACGACCCCCATTTTTGGGGGGGCCGCGGGGGCTACTTCTTCCTCTTGTTGCCGTGCCGGCCCTCGGGCCGTGCCCCGTCCGTGCCCCGTGCCCCGTCCGAGCCCCGTGTCCCGTCCGGGCCCCGTGTCCCGTCCGGGCCCCGTGTCCCATCCGAGCCCCGTGTCCCCTCCGAGCCCCGCACCCCGTTGCGCTCGCCCCGTGCCCCCTCCGAGCCCCGCACCCCGTTGCGCTCGCCCCGTGCCCCGTCCGAGCCCCGCACCCCGTTGCGCTCGCCCCGCTCGCGGGCCCTTTGTGGCGGGCGGGGGGCGGCCCCCCCCGGGAGCCCCGGGCCAGCGCCCGCAGCAGCCCCGCGGTGGCGGCCACCAGGTAGAGGGACCAGAGCACGGCCGGGCCCGAGAAGGGCTGGCACAGGCGGCGCAGCGAGCCCAGCAGGCGCGG
Organism: Corvus cornix cornix; assembly: GCF_000738735.6. Taxonomy (NCBI): domain Eukaryota; kingdom Metazoa; phylum Chordata; class Aves; order Passeriformes; family Corvidae; genus Corvus; species Corvus cornix. The sequence continues at coordinate 505,949 of NC_047057.1, forward strand.
CAGCACGGCGTCGCCTCGGCGCCGCAGCGGGGGCTTGTCCTGGGGGGACAGCGGGGTCAGCGAGGGGTGTAAAGGGGACCGGGGGCAAAGGAAAAGGGTCGGGGGCTGGAAAAGGGGATCAGGGTGTGGGAAGAAGGGGGTCGGGGACCAGGGAAAGAGAGGGAAGAGGGTCAGGGATGAGGGAAGGGGGGATCAGGGGGCTGAAAAGGGATCATGGGGAGGGAAGAGGGTCAGGGGGCCAAGAAAGAGGGTCAGGGAGGGGGAGTTGGGGCCAGGGAGAGGGGGGTCAGGGGGTCAAGGGCAAGGGAAGGGGGTCGGGGTCCAGGATGAGGGAGGGAAGGGGGGTCAGGAGCAGGTGAAGGGGGGGACAGGGGCCAAAAAATGGGGTCAGGGTGAGGGAAAGGGGTCAATGGTGAAGGAAAGGGGAGTTTGGGGCCAGGAAAGGGGGTCAGGGAGGGAGAGGGAGGGTGCTTGGGGGAGAGGGAAGGGGGCTCAGGGGGGTGGGGGTGAGCGAAGGGGATCAAGGTGAAGAAGAGAGGGTCAAGAGCAATGGAAGGGGGTCAGGGAGGGAGCTGGGGCGAGGGAAGGGGGCTCAGGGGTGTCGGAGGAAGGGGCTCAGGGCCCAGGGAGGGGTCTCAGTGCCCAGGGAGGGGTCTCAGGGCCCGGGGAGGGGTCTCAGGGCCCACCTTGAGGCCGTGCTGGCTGAGCAGGGACTCCAGCGTGGGGTCTCCCAGGGACACGCGGGGGAAGAACTCCTGCACGCGCTGCCGCCGCCACCACGGCGCCGGGCCCGGGCTGCTGCGGGGACAGGGGGTCAGGCGGCCCCAAACCCCCCCAGAGAGGGGCTGTGGGGGGCAGGGGGACCCCTCCCCGCTCACCTGCCCTCGCTGGGGGCTGTGAACCAGTACTTGTAGAGCTGGGCCCGCAGGAAGGTCGGGGGGCGGCCGTGGAACGGGTACCGCGACTCGTCCGTCTGCACCAGCCGGATCACTGCGGGACACGGCGTGAGAGGCCAGCAGGGACAGCCCGACACACCCAGGGACACCCCGACACACCCAGGGACACCCCAAACACACCCAGGGACAGCCCAGAGGCCAGCAGGGACACCCCAACCACACCCAGGGACAGCCCAAACACACCCAGGGACAGCCCAGAGCCCAGCAGGGACAGCCCAACACACCCAGGGACACCCCAAACCCCAACAGGGACAGCCCAACACACCCAGGGACAGCCCAAACCCCAACAGGGACACCCCAACACACCCAGGGACAGCCCAAACCCCAACAGGGACACCCCAACACACCCAGGGACAACCACCCAGGGACAGCCCAGAGGCCAGCAGAGACACCCCAACATACCCAGGGACACCCCAAACCCCAACAGGGACACACCAGACACACCCAGGGACAGCCCAAATCCCAAAAGGGACACCCCAACACACCCAGGGACACCCCAAACCCCAACAGAGACACCCCAACACACCCAGGGACACCCCAAACCCCAACAGGGACATGCCCACGGCTGCAGGAACACCCCAACGCAAACACAGACACCCCAGAATGTTGTGGGGGACACCCTGGACCCAAACAGGGACACCCCAAACCTGTGAAGGCTGGGGAGACCTTGCCACACCCTGGGTCCCCAGAGCCCCCCGTGTCCCCAGGCTGGCCCTCAGAGCCCCCCGAGCCCCCCGGGCCGTGCCCTGTGCCCATGGCTGACCGTCGGGCTGGCCCTGCAGCAGGCGCAGCACCAGGGCGCCGAACCAGGGGCTGCTCTGGTGGGGCCCCAGGGCGGCGAACCAGAGCTGCCAGTCCAGGCGGGGCTGGTGCGGGGCCACCACGGCCGGGGCCGCGCTCACGTTCCCGGGCTTGTACATGAACTCGATCTCCTGTGGGATCGGGAACGGCCGGGATGGGGATGGAGACCCCGACACGCCCCGGTGCTGTCCATGGGATGGGGATGGAGACCCCGACACGCCCCGGTGCTGTCCATGGGACTGGGAACGGAGACCCCGACACGCCCCGGTGCTGTCCATGGGATTGGGGACGGAGACCCCAACACGCCCCGGTGCTGTCCATGGGATTGGGGATGGAGACCCCGACACGCCCCGGTGCTGTCCATGGGATTGGGGACGGAGACCCCAACACGCCCCGGTGCTGTCCATGGGATTGGGGATGGAGACCCCGACACGCCCCGGTGCTGTCCATGGACTGGGAACGGAGACCCCGACACGCCCCGGTGCTGTCCATGGGATTGGGGATGGAGACCCCAACACGCCCCGGTGCTGTCCATGGGACTGGGAACGGAGACCCCGACACGCCCCGGTGCTGTCCATGGGATTGGGGATGGAGACCCCGACACGCCCCGGTGCTGTCCATGGGACTGGGATGGAGACCCGACACGCCCCGGTGCTGTCCATGGGATTGGGGATGGAGACCCCAACACGCCCCGGTGCTGTCCATGGGATTGGGGATGGAGACCCCGACACGCCCCGGTGCTGTCCATGGGATTGGGATGGAGACCCCGACACGCCCCGGTGCTGTCCATGGGATTGGGGATGGAGACCCCGATGCCCCGGTGCTGTCCATGGGATGGGGATGGAGACCCCAACACGCCCCGGTGCTGTCCATGGGATGGGGATGGAGACCCCGACACGCCCCGGTGCTGTCCCCGGGGGCTGTACGGGGGGGGACAAATCCTGGGAAACTCCAGGTGTGACATGGCACGGGGTGGGACTGGTCTGGGAGGTCTGCCCCGTCCTTTAGTGTCCAGCTGTGCCCACCCCTGACTCACCGTCCAGCTGTGCCCATCGTAGCTGCCCTCCAGGATGACCTCCGGCCGCCCGCCGACCCCGGTCATCCTGCGGAAGAGCCCGTAGGAATTGACCACCTGGAAGCGCTCCACGGCCCCGAACATCTGGTGGATCCCGGGCCACAGCTTCCCGTTGGACTCGTGGTCGATGTAGGTGAAGGGCACCTGGGGTGGCAGGGGGGGCTCTGTCACGGCCTGGGGGGGGGTTGGGGTCCCCAGGAGCCCCCTGTGGCCCCCAGGAGCCCCCCGTGGCCCCCGGCCCTCACCAGGCTGACGGCGAACAGGCTGACGGTGGCCGTGGCCATGATGGCCCACTGCAGGGTGGCCCAGAGCTTCCAGAAGCATCCACGGACGCAGGCACAGCTGGGGGGGCACAAACGGGGTGGTAAGGGGGCCGAGAGGCTCAGCCCCCCCCCCAATTTGGGGGGGCTCCAGCTGTGGGTGAGGGGTTAACCCCCCCCCCCCCCCACTGACCGCTCCCAAATCCCGGAGCAGGGCCGCCCCTTTCCCAGCGTGTCACCCCAGTGTCCCCACGGCCCAGGACACCCCAGGGGCCCCCACGCACCGGTACATGGCCACGAGGATCTCCCAGGACAGGGACAGGAAGGCCACCCCCACCAGCGGCAGCGTCACCGTGCGCAGCCACGTCGTGAACTCGTGGTAGGTGAAGGCTGCGGGACAGCCCCGGGGTCAGGGCCGGCCCCTCCGGCCCCGCAGGGAGGGGGCACGCGGGGTCCTCGCAGCCCCCCGGACGTACCCACTTTGGAGTCCAGCAGTTTCTTGTCCCAGTTGACCTCCAGGCCGAAGTAGTGGACGGTCCAGTAGAGCAGGAGGCCGTAGGTGCTGAGCTCCAGGAGCGTGGCCAGCACCGAGCCCAGGCTGGGGGGCCATGCTGGGGCAGGGAGGGGGCTCAGAGCCCGCCCGGGACCCCCCCTCGCAGCCCTGGGGTCACCCACGGGCACAGCAGCCTGCCCCAGGGTGGGTGAGGGGCCACGTGGCAGCAGCTCCGACTGTGTCCCCTTGTCCCCTGCCCAGCCTGGAAAGGACCCCTCCCCTCCCCCCCAAACCAGGGGTCCCAGTGCTCCCAGCATTGCAGGGAAAAGGAACGAGGAGGGAAAGGCCCAGGAGCAGCAGAGCCACGCTGGGATGCAGAATTCCAAGGGGTGGGAGCCCCTTGTGGGGTGACAGCATCCCCCCAGGAGGTGACAGCCCCAGCCCAGAAGGGATGGCCTCACACGGGTCATTTATTGTTCCTTAATTCCCTCATTTGGGAAGGAAGAGAAATCCTCCTCCTCCTCCTCACCCCACACCCGGCTCGGACCCACTGGAGCTCCAGCCCCAACACCAGGGAGGATTCAGGGAATCCTGGAATGGGCTGGGTGGGAAGGGACCTCAGAGCCCCTCCAGTGCCAGCCCTGCCATGGCAGGGACACCTCCCACTGTGCCAGGCTGCTCCAGCCCCAATGTCCAGCCTGGCCTTGGCCACTGCCAGGGATCCAGGGGCAGCCCCAGCTGCTCTGGGCACCCTGGGCCAGGGCCTGCCCACCCTCCCAGCCAGCAATTCCCAATTCCCAATCTCCCATCCAGCCCTGCCCTCTGGCACTGGGAAGCCATTCCCTGGCTCCTGGCCCTCCATACCTTGGCCCCAGTCCCTCTGCAGCTCCAGGCCAGGCTGGACATTGGGGCTTGGAGCACCCTGGGACAGTGGGAGCTGTCCCTGCCCATGGGGACTGGAATGGGATTTCAGCTCCCATCCCACCCCAACCATTCCCTGATCCCACAGCTGTGCCCCACAGCCCTGGGGTCCCCATGGGCACAGCCCCTGCCCCGGGGTGGGTGAGGGACCACGCCAGCAGCAGCTCCCAGAGCGTGGCCACGACGTCCTGTGTGCCCTGCCCGCTCTGGGAAGGTGTCCCCCACCCCAAACGGGGCTCCCAGGCTCTCACCACTGCCGTGCCTCTTGCGGGGCTGGCCCAGCCAGCGCCCCACGTGCTCCTCGTCCAGCAGGGAGAAGGCCAGCACGATGGTCAGCGCGTTGAAGAAGTTGTAGTTGCCCGTGAGGATGATGAGGACCTGCAGCAGGACCTGGGCGGGGACAGGGTGGGGTTGGGGGGTCACAGAGGACACTGGGCACACCCCAACCAGCACCACCAGCAGTGTGGTCACCTCATCTCGCAGTGCCCACAGCGAGAGCCAACCCCAGTCCTGGGAGACCCCCACGGGATCCCCCTGGCACGGTGGGGGTCTCACAGGGCTGGGAGGGGGTCACTGGACAGGGGGGCAGGGGACACTGGGCACACCACCAGCAGCACTGCGACCACCCCAGCTCCCGGTGCCCGCAGTGCGAGGAACCAACCACAGCCCCCAAGAAGCCCCCTGGGCTCCCCCGGCCGTGCCAGGGGCCACCACAGGGGTCACAGGACTGGGAGGGTCACTGGACGGGGGGGCAGAGGACACTGGGCACGCCACCAGCAGTGCCCACGGAGCGAGGAGCCCAGCCCAGCCCTGTGAAACCCCCCTGGCACAACCGGGGCCACAAAGGGGGCTTCACAGGGCTGGGGGGCAGAGCACACCGGACACGGGGCACCCTTGATGCCATGAAGATTTTTTGCCTCTTCTTTTATACCCCTGTTACACCTTTTTACAACTTCTGTATTCCCAGTGCTTTTTGCCTCCATTCTCGGACTTGTTTGTCAAGCTGAGAGACTCAACATTTTAGAAGCTTCGTAGCCAGGGATCAGCGTGCCCCAGAGCCCAAGGTCCTCTCCAGAACACATTGTGTAAACGAAGATAGAACCATCCAGGGGAAGGTTCCTTGGGGAGGGGGGGCTCACTCGAGCCTCTCATTGGGGAATCTTTGATAGATCTGCTAATTAGTAACACCTATAATGTTATACCCAATGTTGGGGGAGGGACAGACACAGAGATAGACTCGGCGGGGTACATCTTGATGCATATGACCTAAACATGTGCACTTAAGGATCCTTAAAATAAATCCCAAGCTAAAATCCCTTTTCCCCTTCTAACCGTGTATGCCTCTTGATTTTAAGACCAGGAAAAGGCATCAGTTGCTTGGTTCCCTGACCAGGAAAAAATCTTCATGGCATCACCCCAACACCTCCAGCACTGTGCCCACCCCACCTGCAGCGCCCACGGAGCGAGCAGCCCACCCCTGGCCCCTGTGCAGCCCCCCTGCATGCCCACCCCGGCCCGAGGAGCCCCCTCCCCACCTGGCAGTAGAAGGCGAAGAGGCGCAGGCGGCGCAGGGGCGCGAAGAAGAGCGGGGGCACGGCCACCTCGATGACGTAGGTGGCCACCACGCTGAGCTTCTGCAACCACACGGGCAGCTGGTGGGCGAGCCACGCGCCCGGCGTGGGGATGCACTGGCTCTCGTAGTGGTAGGTCAGCGCTGCGGGCACGGCGAGGGCGGGGAGGGGTTGACAGGATTCCCGAAAATTCACGGGAATTCCAGGTTTATTTGGATTTCCTCCCCCGGCCCCAGGGAATAAAAGCAATACTAAACAGGGAAAAGCTGCTGTTTCGAAATTAGATGGTATCTTGGGGCTGGGGGACACAGGGGGCTTTCCCTAATTTATTTCCCGAAAATTCACCAGAATTCCAGGCTTATTTGGATTTTCCCACCCCCCACCATGGAATAGAACCAACACTAAACAGGGAAAAGCTGCTGTTTCTAAATTAAATGGCATCACGGGGCTGGGGGACACAAGGGGCTTCAGGGGGGCCCTGAGGGGCTCCAAGTGGTATTTTCCATAATCTACTTCCCAAAAATTCACTGGAATTCCAGGCTTATTTGGATTTCCCCCACAATAGAATAGAACTAGCACTAAACAGGGAAAAGCTTCCCTTTTCAGATTAGATGGTACCTCAGGGCTGGGGGACACAGGGGGCTTTCCCTAATTTATTTCCTGAAAATTCACCGGAATTCCAGGCTTATTTGGATTTTCCCACCCCCCACCATGGAAAAGAACCAACACTAAACAGGGAAAAGCTTCCCTTTCCAGATTAGATGGTACCTCGGGGGCACAGGACACAGGGGGCTTTCCCTAATTTATTTCCCAAAAATTCACTAGAATTCCAGGCTTATTTGGATTTCCCCCACAACGGAATAGAACCAACACTAAACAGGGAAAAGCTTCCCCTTCCAAATTAGATGGTAACTCGGGGCCACAGGACACAGGGGGCTTCAGGGGGGGCTTTCCCTAATCTGTTTCCCAAAAATTCACCCTAATTCTGGGTTAACACCAGTTTTTCCCACCGCGGAGTACAGCCCACACAGAACAGGGAAACCTCCCTGGCAAAACAGGAGGGATTTCCCAATTAAGTGGTGCCTCAGAATGGGGGGGGGGCGGAGAACACGGGGGTCTTCACGGGGGTGTGAAGACCAATCTACTTCCCAATAAATCACTGCAATTCCAGGTGAACACCTGAGCCCCCCAAGACCTGAGTGCCCCCAAATTGCACCCCCACCATGTGGGGCAGCGGCTCGTGGGCATCATAGCCCCTCAAACTGGGGGAACCCCCCAAGACCTGAGCCCCCCGAAGCCCCCCCTCACCTGTGAGCCCCCACCAGGTGGGGCAGCGGCTCGTGAGCTTCACCACGCCCGAGGCGAACATGAGGCGGAAGAGGAGCCAGCGCACGCCCCAGAAGGTGACGGCGTCGTGGGGTCTCCAGGCCGGGGACCCCCACCTCAGCAGGCGCAGGGGGGCCACCAGCACGGCCAGGAACCCGGCCTCCAGCAGCAGGCTGTCCCTGGGGGAGGGTGTGGGGGGCACAGAGCTGAGACCCCCCCGCCTTGCACCCCACAGGGGGTTGGGGACACGGCCACGCCCCGCACATGGGGTGGGGGACCCCGTCCTGCTGAGCCCCCGCTGTCCTGCCGTCCCCAGAGACCCCCACCCCCATGTGCCCCAGAGCCCCCTGTGCCTCCCATCCTTGTCCTCAGAGACCCCACAACCCCGGTCCCAGTCCCCAGAGCCCCCCTGTGCCTCCCACCCTTGTCCCCAGAGACCCCACAACCCCGGTCCCAGTCCCCAGAGCCCCCTGTGCCTCCCACCCTTGTCCCCAGAGACCCCACAACCCCGGTCCCAGTCCCCAGAGCCCCCCTGTGCCTCCCACCCTTGTCCCCAGAGACCCCACAACCCCGGTCCCAGTCCCCAGAGCCCCCCTGTGCCCCCCAACCCCGATCCTGGGGAGCCCCTGTCCTGCTGTGCCCTTTGTCCCAGACCCCAGAGACTCCCAGATCCCCGTGTCTGGACGCCACAGCCCCCCATCCCGGTCCCCAGAGCCCCCTGTGCCCCCCATCCCGGTCCCCAGAGCCCCCCATCCCGCTGAACCCCCTGCCCTGGAAGGTTCCCCCAGCTCTGAGCCCCCATGGCGGGGGTTGGACTCACCACTGGAAGTAGAGGAAGACCTGTCCCACCTGCAGAGAGGGAACGGGGTGGGGGCTCAGCCGGGGGACGGGGGGTGGTCTGACACCCCCAGACCCTTCCCCACAGGGAGAGAGGTGGGCACAGAGCCCTGGGTCGCCCCCTGGCACACGGCTCTGGCCAAACCCAAGGGGCAGTGGGAGGTGACAGCCCCAGCCCCGGGAGGGGCGGCCCCGCACCGATCATTTATTCCTCTCCAATTCCCTCATTTCAGAGGGAAGAGAAATCCTCCTCCTCCTCCTCACCCCACACTCAGCTCGGACCCACTGAAGCTCCAGCCCCAGCACCAGGGAGGATTCAGGGAATCCTGGAACGGGTTGGGTGGGAAGGGAGCTCAGAGCCCCTCCAGTGCCAGCCCTGCCATGGCAGGGACACCTCCCACTGTGCCAGGCTGCTCCAGCCCCAATGTCCAGCCTGGCCTTGGCCACTGCCAGGGATCCAGGGGCAGCCCCAGCTGCTCTGGGCACCCTGGGCCAGGGCCTGCCCACCCTCCCAGCCAGCAATTCCCAATTGCCAATCTCCCATCCAGCCCTGCCCTCTGGCACTGGGAAGCCATTCCCTGGCTCCTGGCCCTCCAGGCCTTGGCCCCAGTCCCTCTGCAGCTCCAGGCCAGGCTGGACATTGGGGCTTGGAGCACCCTGGGACAGCGGGAGGTGTCCCTGCCCATGGGGACTGGAATGGGATTTCAGCTCCCATCCCACCCCAACCATTCCCCGACCCCACAGCTGTGCCTCCCAGCACCGAAATCCGAGCACGAGGGAAACCCAGCGAGCTCGTGGCGCAACACCAACACCTCCCACCCTCACCCCAAGCCCCCTGCTGCCCCCATACCTGGTACAACGACAGGTACAACACCCTGAGCAGGGCAAAGACCAGGCAATCCCGCAGGGAATCGCAGAGCAGCGCTCCGAAGGCGGCCAGCACTCCCAGCACGCACAGCAGCTCCATGCCCTGCTCCGTGTCCAGCCCCAGGCGGGGACCGAGCCACAGCAAGGTGGGCAAATCTCGCAGCTGCTCCCACAGCCCCTTCCCGCTGAGCCGCAGCACCCTGCGGGCTGGCAGGATGCCCTCTCTCCCGTACAGACCTGGAATGGGAATGGGAATGAAGGATTCCTGGGAAAACTGGGAGATTCTCGGGCGGCGCCTCGGGTTTGTCCCTGCAGCAGCCGCTGCCGCGGCTGCTGCAGGACAAACCCGAGGCGCCGCCGAGGAGAGGAGATGATGCCGGTTTTGTCCCTCCCTTCATCCCAGTTTTCCCAGCTGGGATTGGGAAGCGGTGGGAAGAGCCAGAGCCACGGGGAAAGGGATGGGGAGCGGCTCAGGGGGAGCCGGGGGGACGTGGGGCAGCTGGAGCGGTGATAACGGGGATACGGGCAGCGGGACGGGGATGGAGACTGTCCCTTTCCCGGCTCCGTCGGTCCTTTTCCCGACACCGATCCCAATCTCGATTCCACTGGCCACGTCCCCGGATCTGTCCCGGTTTCCCGGTCCCACTCCCGGCTCTATCCCGGTTCGCCTGGCTCTATCCCCATTCCCCAGCCCCACTCCCGGCTCTGTCCCGGTTCCCCAGCCCCACTCCCGGCTCTGTCCGG